>NC_061511.1:40312444-40348668 GCF_022539505.1 Lolium rigidum
CATCACTTCATCCACCATCACAACAAGCAAAGTCGTCTTGGACCGAACGGCAATGGTAAGACCTTGTGGTGAGGATGCCACCGCGCCTTGAAGGATAGGTTGAAAACTTTTAACATGCAGCCTCACAAGGACGGGGCTCTCGAGATCATCCACGGGGGTAGCGAGGAGGCTCACCACCTGGTCATCATCATCATCATCATTATCCACTCCACAGGAAGCCACGCCGTTCCCGGTGGTTGAGATTACAGCGGGGCGATGGCATTGAGTGCTGTGCAGATCTACAAAATCCCCCGCCCCCGAGCCATCTCGAGATGTAAGTACTTGGGTTACCAGCGTGGTTAATTGGGCTTGCATGGTGCTCACACTCCTCCTAAGCTAGCCGTAGCGGCCTCCGTTTCCCTTGCCTTCCTCCTCTCATGGCTTTTATCAAATGAAATCTCTTCCTTTCCGCAGAAAGCCATACCTCCACGGAACGGAGCCTCGCCGTGCCCGTGTTCGGGCCCGCCGTGTTCTTTGTTCCTCCAGGCGGGTGCGCGTCAGCTCATCGTTCTTCTTTCGGCTGGAACAACCCCGCCTCCACGTCCCTATGTGCTTTTTCTGAATAATGGGAACCTTCGCATGAGCTTTCTTATATTTAATTTCCCCGCTCGGATCCAACGTTCCCCCAACTCAGAACCACTCCTTGCACCGTTCGATCCAACCGTGTGTCCCTAATCTGATCCCTTTATCAGTCAGTTCCGCCTCAGCGCCCGTCACTTAGACGGTTAGCCCCGTATCCACCTCGACCGAATTTGGTGATAGCTTCAACGCAAAGATTTGCCTTATTTATTTCCTCGACCTTCTCTTAAATTCTTCGACTGCGTGCCAGCATTTCACGAATTCGTCCCGCTGAGTTTTTACCTTCTCATTGTCCGGAGTCTTCTTTATCTTGATAAGGCGGCGCAATCTTTTCTTGTGGCTCTTGAATAGTTCGCCATCTTCTTCTTGCCAAACTCACGTGAGGGCCTGCTCCATCTTGCCTTTTTCAGCTACACCCTCTTTCTACGGTACTATGTTGAAATGACATGAGCTTGTCCATAATGCTGTTTTTGGCTACATCATCGATATAAAGACCTTGACCTTCTTCCCTGCCAGACAAAGACTAGTCCCTTCGGCTTGTGCCATTCTCGACCGGTGATCGGACGTGGTCCCTAACAAGCACTGCGCGTTGAGCTCATAAATGCCTTTGCACCTTCTTCCCGGAGCAATCGGTTTAATACTCATCATTTTCGGCGCGTGGGTGATGTCGTGGCCTTAACACCGTCATCCAACTTTTGGCCGGCCTCGCTTCCTCGACTCTACGTGAAGAAGTGCCGATCCGTGAGGGCTAAAAAGAAATAATTCATAGTCAGCACAATTTAATTAGTTAATGCATCTAGTCGATCAACAGCGTATAATTAGTTTATATACCTCGTGATAACTGCTGAGTCCGGGAGCCATTATGATGATCTTGTTCCTCACCGGCGCCACTAGGATCTTCTTCCTCAATATTCTCCGCTCCTCACCCGGAGTCATTCAAATAAGTTGGCGGTGACATCGTCACCGCCATCATCCGGAATAACGTCGTCCGTCGCGATCATCCGTAGTACCGTTTTGCTATGAGTTCCTCCATGAAATTTTCTTGAATTTCATCTCTCTCCATGCTTTCTACAACGACCTGCAAGCTATACATAGGAACCATCATATGATCAAATTAAGGATAATGCAGAAAACTGAAAATGGAGTTACATATGTGTAGTTCTTAACTAAGGATCGATAATATAGTGCTGAAAGCAGTATATCACAGCTACATGCATACATAGATATCGGGTCCATGTTTATTTAACCCTAATACATATCAATCACTACTACAACCACTCAACCGCTAGCAGACCGGGTCCTAGAGGGCGCCGACCGGGTCCCGAGCCACGCCGGGTGTGCCCCCAAAGCCACGGAACAACAACGGGAGCATAGCTAACATGAGATCCTCGCATAACGCCTCCATCCGGTCCTATACATGTTGTCTAACGCGTACATGTAACCGGCGAACGTGCTGGTCCTCCGCCTCAATGCGCTGAGCTACCTCTTCCGAGGGGGCCGGCTCCTTCAAAACGACCGTGGGCCCATAAGACCTCCACCAAAGAATATCCGGGTCGACAACGGGACCCGGATTCCCGCACTGCTAGGTGCGCGACCCGGAAGCTAAGACCTCCCAAGTGCCACCCTGCGGAGCCCAGGCCCGGACCTCCCCCATCTCGCTCCATCTCCTCGGTGAGAGTCGCACCACGGCCCGCTGGCTGCCGCTCGTCGCGACATCGTAGCTACGAAAACAAATCATATATGTATACTAATATAAATAAAAAACATGATATTGTGCTAAATAAAAACTTCACTACTTTTGTACTAACGCCGCGTTCCACGACCCTGTTTTGGGGCGTCAGCGGGGCGCTCGGCAAGCATCCAAGCACCGCCACCGACTCTGGCGGCTCCTCCTCGCTCGCTCTTTCTCTATTTCGCGACCCTAAGTCTATGTCGCGCGGCACCGCTACGGACTCGGCACCGCCATCGGATCTAAGTCGTCGGCGCGCGCGGGGGGCGGCGCCGACACAAATGAATCTATTTTCTAACTTTTCTAACTTTTTCCTAACTAATTTTCTAACTTTTCTCTAACTAATTTTACTAACACTAATTTTTCTAACACACTAACTACACTATTTTTTTTTCACTAAATTTTACTAACAAACTAACTACACTAATTTTTTGTAACACACTAACTACACTATTTTTTTTTCACTAAATTTTACTAACAAACTAACTACACTAATTTTTCTAACACACTAACTACACTATTTTTTTTTCACTAAATTTTACTAACAAACTAACTACACTAATTTTTCTAACAAACTAACTATACACTATAATCTAACAAATGAAAAAAAAAAACCGGATCGAGCTAGGAGGCTTACCTGCGGAGGGAGAGGAGCGGTGGCGGCCGGCGGGGCCGTCGGCGGCGGATGGCGACGGACGGCGAGAGAGAGGCGGAGGCGGGCGCGAGGCGGAGGCGGGCGCGAGTGAGGCGGGCGCGGTGGCGGCGGACGGCGAGGGAGGAGTGGCGGAGGCGGCGGCCGACGTCGCGCGGAGGCGGAGGCGGCGCGGCGCGGAGGGCGGCGGCGGTGGCGCGGCTGCGGCGGAGGCGGCGCGGCGGAGGCGCGGGCGCGGCGGGAGGGCGGCGGGCGATGGCGCGGGCGGCGGCGGCGGCAGCTGCGTGCGGCTGGGCATGGGCAGCTCGCGGCGTGAGCGCAGCTTCGCCTCCGCGGGATTGATCGCCGCGGAGACGAAGTCCTTTCTTTTATACTTCTCCTCTTGGACCCGGTATGTTTACAAACCGGGTCCAAAGACCCTTGGACCCGGTTTGTAAACAAACCGGACTAAAGCGCCTTTTTGTTGCGTTTATGGCCGTGCGCATAGAAGCGCCTTTAGACCCGGTTTTAATACAAACCGGGTCCAAAGGCCAATTTTTTTAAAAATTTCATTCCCGCCTTATTTCAAATGAAAAAGCCACCGCACCGCCGGCCACCACCGCCGTCTGCCGTCGTAGTGGCCACTGGCCGCCACCGCCACCGCCGCCCACCACCGCCACCGCCGTGTATGCGCCACCGTCGGCACCGCACGGTACTGCCCACCACCGCCACCGCCTAGCCACCACCGTGCCGCCAGTAGTGGCCACTCAGCCGCGCACCGGCCGCTCACTCACCGCCACCGCTGGTAGTGCAAGCACCGTCGGCACCGCTGCAGTACGCCCACCACCGCCACCGCCATCCGCCCTGCCACCACCGCCACCGCCAATGGTCGGCGCTCACCGCCTGTGGCATCGCCCACCACCGCCACCGCCACACGTGCGGTCCCTTCCCCGCGTGCCACGTGTCGCGCGCTTCCACGTGCGCCTCGCCCGCCACCAGCCGCAGTGCGTATCGTAGATCCCGCCCACGTGCCACGCCCGCCGCTTCCCGCCTACTGCGCGCCGCTTCCACGTAGCCACGCCCGCTTCCTCGCGCCACTGTCGCCAAACTTGCCGGCGTCGCTGCTGCTATGCGCCGCTGCGGCGTCGCGAACCCACACGTCGCCGTCGCCCGTTCATTCGTGCCGCCGGATGCCGCCGCACACGTCGCGTGCTCGTCCGGCTTTCAGTGAGCGGCTCGAAGCGGCCGAACGGTAGGTTCTACGCCGAGATGCGTGCCTGTGGCTTCCGGCTCACCCTCGGCACGTACAACACCCGGAGCTGGCGGCGCGCGCTTACGACGCGCGGCCGCATGGCGATTTCGCCGTCACGACAGTGCGATGAACTTCCCAGCACGTCGGACCGCTAGAGGAGGCGGAGTCCTCGCGCCGACGCCGCGCCTCGTCGACGACGAGGACCGCCGCCGCCACCGCCTGGGTGCAGCGGCGGATCGCAATCGCCGAGCACGACGAGGAGTTGATGCGCCGGTTGAGGGCGCAGCTTCAACGACGTGCGATGACAACACCCGCCGCGTTCTTCGCCGACTCCTCCGGGCACACACGCAGGTCCGAACAGCGCCATCGCCGGGCCGTCGCCGTGTTCGAGCTCGATAACCCGAATACAACTTGGCCGACAACGACTCTCTGTGGGACGACATTTGGACCGAGACAACCCCTCCGACGACGAGTAGATCGACTAGACTAGTTGTTTATCTATTTTATTGTATTTTCAATAAAGTCATGTGGCGCACGCCGATGATGAGAGAAAAGTTTCCGCCAGATTACATGTGGAATTAAAGTACGTAACTCAACTCGAAAATTAATTAAGATCATGGCCGATAGCACTGTGTGCTCAGCCCTATAGCAGTCTCGTGCCTAGCTCAACCGAAATTAACTAAGTATACATGGCCGATTCGACTGCTCGAGTCATTCCGCCATACTCGTGCCTAGCTCCTATAGTACTCGCCACTGATAGTGCCGTAGCTCCGGCCATCATCGTCGCCAGGCATCGGGTCGCGGTAGTCAAACCTCGCGTGGAGAGCACGCAGTGGGCCGGGACCGAGGGTAGCGCAGCGGGGCCACGGTGGGCCATGACGCCCGGAGAGCCCTCCGGGCCGCGCCACCACGGGCCGATCGGCCGGCCTCGAGAAGCTCGAAGGAGGCGGGCCGCCTCCTCGTGCCTCCGGGCGAGCGCCTCTCACGCCGATTGATGAAGAAGCCTCCGGGGTGCCGTGGCTGTCAGTCTGGGATACATCGGGATTCTCTCCGTCAAGCCCGGGCGTGAGCCTCGGCGGTAGCAGTGGTTCGTGATGGCCATCTCGCGCGCCACACCTAGAGGGACTGTCCGGCAGGACCCCACTCCTCCGACGCTCAGCATCCAGCCTGGTAGGGAACGCGGTGTAGCCCGGCGGGCAGGGGTAGTTCGACGCGCTACAGCGCCCCTCCGCCTCCCTGAGGTGCTAGAGATACGAAGGAAGCCACGTGACCTGGTGATGAGGCTCTGCAGATATGAGGCTCAGATGATGATATAGTAAATGGAGGCCAAGCCAAACATATATAAGGAGGAAGAAAATGCAGGCGGAGGACCTGAGTGCGGGAAGCATGGGAAAGCGCTGGAAGTGTAATAGGCGGGAACGCTAGTTGGCGCCAAACCGCCGGGTGGGATAAGGACGTGTGGGTCACTTTTTGTGCCCGGCTGGTCAGGGATGCCAACCGGGACTAAAGATCCTTTTTGTAGTCATCTAACAAAAACTGTTCGGGATAAGGACGAGGGTAACCTTAGTCCCTGCCGGTGGTGCACAACCGGGACCAAAGATGTCGGCATGATAAGAACGCATGGGTGGACGTACCGTTTCGACGAGATAAAGCATGTAGCGCACGCACGCCCGTCAAAGGAACAAGACAAAGTAGAAGAGGTGCCGTGCCTATAAAAGGAAAGCATCGATACGCTCGTTGCTGCCCAACCACTGCACCTCAGCCTAACAAGTGCTGGGGAAAGGGTTGGGAAATCTCCCGTGGCGCATCTCCAGTACTTTTAATATCTTACGATACAAGCTTACAGGATTACACAAAAAATAAAATGGGAAATTGATTAAGCCATGTTGAGATACTACATTGTGCCACATGAACATTCCTTCAATTAACTTGATGATGGAGCATCTTCATCATTTAATTAATCTTCTTCGGCCGTGAACTGACGGAGCATCTTCTATCATTTCTAACTTGATGCTTGGATCAATGTTCACTCTGAAGGGTGGAAATTTCATCAAACCGATTATAACCTTCGACATTGGTCCGCCTTGTCACTCCACTCCCACGATGTTTCTTTTCCAGAAGAACTATGTGGCGCTTTGGCTCATCGTTTGATGTATTTGTTTCCTTATGTTTCCTTTTCTCTGGTTTGGTAGCAGATATCCTTCACATAGAAAACTCCGGGCCACATCCTTGGCTAGGACGTAACGGTTCGTGCCTCATACCCAAGATTGCTTTGAGATCCACCGCTGTCATTCCATACATCCTGTCTATCCGAACCCCGCCCGTCTTATGAGCGTTGACCCATTTGCACCTTAAACAAGTGGACCTTAAAAGAAGGTCCATACTCAAGTTCCTGCACAGGTCCTTCTATGTAACCGATAACAGGTCATTTGGGCCTTCATTCATCATTGCATCAAAGCTGACACCACTGCTTTAGGTTGGTGCTTCTTTATCTTAGGGTCGACTGGGCAAATGGTATCCCATTATCTCTGTGCATCTTTGAAAAAAGTCACCACAGCCGAAGATGGTAGTCTGGGCACAGCTAGGGCACAACTTGATCTTCATTATGTTCACCGTTTATTCAGATGTTGCTTGGTAAACCAACCACTGAAGCCATGACATGTGCTCACGCCTAATCCAATCGCTCGACCGCCCTGGCTCGGGAGCCAGAAAGTTCTGGTGGTCACCGAGATACGGAGCTACCAAGGTGGAACTTTGTAGACTGTAGTGTGCTTGAGTCAAAGAAATCCCACCCCTACATATCATTGATTTCTTCCTAGCTGCCTTTTCCACTTAGTCTCCCTTCATGCCGCGATTCAGAACACCAATCGGCTTGAAGGCTCTGAATAAGTCAACATCAGAATTCAATGACCTCCTTCCTGGTTCCATAGCCCTTGGATATGCTTCCTTCGGCCTAGCACGGTTATGAACATATTTCTTCGAAGACTCCCATGAACCTCTCGAAGGGGAACATATTGTGTAGAAACACAGATCCGAGAATGGAAATCTCAATGCACTGTGAACGAGGAGATGTGTCATAATATTGAAGAAGGATGGTGGGAACACCAGCTCAAAACTAACGAGACATTGACCACATCATTTCCGCAACCTCGGTGTAGAATTTCTGGATTTATTACCTTCGAGAAATTGCATTGAGGAATGCACATTAGCTTCACAATGGCGCCGAACATTTTTCCCAGAGAAGCCCTCAATGCAATCGGAAGCAACCGGTGAAAGATATCACGCGATTGGCCATGAGACTTTCAAGTTCTCCGAATGTTTTCTCCATTTATTATTCCTTTTATATTGAGGAGAAGCCAGACGGGACCTTTGATACTGGTTAAGACATTCAAAAATATTTCCTTTCTCTGCTTTTGTAAGAGCGTAAATGATAAATGACGTCCTTTAACTCTCTCATGCAAATTGGGTCTTTCCAACGTTGCCGGTCCTCCCGTGCTTCTCGTGTATCTTTTGTCTTCCCGTACACACCCGTAAAGCCTAAGAAGCGTGCCCACGCAAAGATTCTTTCGTCACGTGCATCACATCGATTGAAGAGCGGACCTCTAAGACTTTCCAATATTCTAGCTCAAAATATAGATTTCTTCCACAGGGCGCGTGTCCGCATCGCTATTCGGGAATGCATCAGTCCGCTGTGACCTCTTTCCAAATATTACATCTAGATCCTTGACCATACCAAATATATCAACACCATCACGATGGGGAGGTTTCCTCCGGTGATCACTTCACCGTTGTAATGCTTGCCTTTCTTTCTTACGGGATGGGTAAGCCTAAGAAATCGACGATGCCCCCAGGTACACTTTAATCTTCCTCAATCTTTTTCCAAATAATCACCTTCGAGCTCATAAAACGCTGTGTGCATGCATTGTATCCTTTGTTTGGACTGTCCGAAATGTTACCAAGAGCAAGGCCAGTCATTGATGGTTACGAAAAGCACGTCTTAGGTCAAATCTCTCCCCGCTTGTGCTCGTCCACACGTACACCCGCTAGGACCACAAATGAGGAAGTCCTTCACCAATGGCTGTGCACACATCAATGTCGCTCCTGGTTGCTTTCTGGGCCTTGTATGAGCACCGGCATCATAATGAACTTCCGCTTCATGCACAACCAAGGAGGAAGGTTATATATACAGAGTCACGTGTCAGTATATGGCTGCATCCTCAAGCCCAAAAGGATTCATGCCATCTCTAGATCAGACCAAACCGTAAGTTCCTTGCATCCTCGTGTAGCTTAGCGAAGCTCCGCCGGACTTCTACACCACCACCGACACCACGCCGTCGTGCTGTCGGATTCAAGAAGGAGCTACTACTTCCGCTGCCCGCTGGAACGGGGAGGTGGACGTCGTCTTCATCAACAACCGAACGTGTGACCGAGTACGGAGGTGCTGCCCGTTCGTGGCGCCGGAACCGATCGTGATCAAGATCTTCTACGCGCTTTTGCAAGCGGCAAGTGATCGTCTACCGCAGCAACAAGAGCCTCCTCTTGTAGGCTTTGGAATCTCTTCAAGGGTGAGACTCGATACCCCCTCGTTGCTACTGTCTTCTAGATTGCATCTTGGCTTGGATTGCGTGTTCGCGGTAGGAAAATTTTTGTTTTCTATGCAACGTTATCCTACACCACACACGTACACCTGCTAGGGACCACAGCTGTAGAAGTTCTTCGACTAATGGCTTCAGGTACACATCAATGTCGTTCCCGGGTTGCTTCGGGCCTTGTATGAGCACTGGCATCATAATGAACTTTCGCTTCATGCACAACCAAGGAGGAAGGTTATATATACAAAGAGTCACAGGCCAGGTGCTATGGCTGCAGCTCTGCTCTCCAAAAGGATTCATGCCATCTGTACTGAGACCAAACCGTAAGTTCCTTGCATCCTGTGCAAAGTTTGGGAACTCTCTATCGATTTTTCTCCATTGGGAGCCATCAGCAGGGTGCCTCAACATCACGTCTTTCTTACGGTCTTCTTTGTGCCATCGCAACAACCTAGCGTGCTCTTTATTTCTGAACAAGCGTTTCAGCCGTGGTATTATAGGAGCATACCACATAACCTTGGCAGGAACCCTCTTCTTGGGCGCTCGCCCACAACATCACCGAGGGTCATCTCGTCTGATCTTATACCGCAATGCCAGTGCACACCGGACATGCATCCAAATTCTCGTACTCACCACGGTAGAGGATGCAGTCATTAATGCATGCATGTATCTTTTGCACATCTAATCCTAGAGGGCAGACAATCTTCTTCGCTTCGTACGTACTGGCGGGCAATTCGTTACCCCTTGGAAGCTTCCTCTTAATTATTGTCAGCAACTTTCCAAATCCTGAGTCAGTGACACCGTTCTCTGCCTTCCATTGCAACAATTCCAGTGTGCTGCCTAGCTTTTTATGGCCATCTTCGCAAGTTGGGTATAACAATTTGTTGTGATCTTCTATCATCTTGTCGAAGGCCAACCTTTCCTTTTCAGTTTCACATTCTCTCCTTGCATCGGCAATGGCCCGGCCAAGATCATCATCAGCGAGGCTCATCCGGTGCCTCTTGATCTTCTACTTCATTGTCTTCATTGCCTTCTGCAGTATCATCGTATTCAGGGAAATTGGGATAACCGTCATCATCCTCTTCCTCTTCGTCATTGTCTTCCATCATAACCCCTCTTTCTCCGTGCTTGGTCCAACAATAGTAACTGGGCATGAAACCGGATCGCAAAAGGTGGCTGTGAATGAGACTCGAGCGAGCGTAATTTACGGTATTCTTGCAGTCCACACATGGACAATACATGAAGCCACCATGTTTGTTTGCCTCCGCCACGGCCATAAAATTATCCAGGCCCGCAGTGAACTCGTCAAACCGTCGGTCAATGTACATCCATTGCCGATTCATCTGCATGATATAATTAAGCTGATCAAAACCATTACAGAACATCACGATGTATATATACACATGCATTTTATCAATTGCAGATGAAAAGGATAAAGTTGTTAACCTCGATGAAGAAGAAAAAAGCAAGTTAAGTGTGGCTTGATTTGTGTAAACTCAAGTGGCAAATCCTCTTAAGCATTTCATCGAACACCTCTTGTGCATGTGAAGAAGAGAGGGAGCAATACACCCCTCTTGTGAAGATAGTGAAAAAATGGCTAAGTGTGGCTCACACTTGGGCAGGGGCAAGGTTATATAGCCAGAGGGGGCCTTTGGACCCGGTTTGTCATACAAACCGGGACTAAAGGGTTCCCCAGACTGACACGGCCTGCCGCGCCCTGCGGTGGACCCTTTAGTCCCGGTTTGTATGACAAACCGGGTACAAAGGCCGCTACAGGACAGGCGCCAGCGGGTGGGGTCGTCCTGGGCAGAAACGAACCGGGTCCAATGGGGGCATTGGACCCGGTTTGGTTCAGCAGTGGGTCATTTGCTTGGGACCAAAGGCCTCTTCTCCACTAGTGCTACTAACCATGTGGCCTACCAATGTGCTGGTTGGAAGCCTCTATGGAATATCTACGATGTTCATCCTTCTTTATTTCTCAAAGCTCACTCTACAATCTTTTGTTACATGACCTGTGCATATATATGCACGTTCAACCGACCCAAAAGCATCTAAACCTACTCGTACGTGGACTTAGACCCGGACTCGCTTCAAGCTAGCTAGTAGTACTAGTATTAGGAAACTACTAAATAACCTACGACTAACACTAGTACTCAGACTCCTAATATCCTATTAGGCCACTACCTAAACTCAACACATGATGTCAGACTAGCCGGACACAACACGACTTGGAAACTTTGAGACAAAATTATTTCTAACATGATGTTCGTGCTTTCCTATGGCTGTGTCTCCTCGCACAAAATTGGCGCCAGTCTGATCAGAGACTCGGAGTAGCCACGCGATGTTTGTTTGCCATTGCATGGTTTGTTAGAGTATATTTGGTAGTTATAGATTACACGGGATTGTATTAGGATTGTTTCCATATTCTCCCTAGGAGGTTTCTTAGCTTCCAAGTCTTGTACTCTATATATACTCGCCCATGAGGTGCAATACAATATCCATCATTTTCCGCAATCTCTCCTCCCTCTCTATCCTTCTACATGGTATCAGAGCGGCACGCTCCTTGACCTAGCCGCCGCACAAGCTTCCGCCCGCGCCGCCCCCGGGGAGGTCAATCTCCATGGCCTACTCCGGGGGCCGCGCAACCCGTATGAGGGTTCGTTCGCCGATCTGTTGATCCGCTGCCCTCGAGTCTTTTTTTTCCAATCCGTAGATTGGTTTTCTTTTTGCTCCGCCGGTCGCTCGACCGGCGTTTTCTTTTTTGGTTTACCGATCATAGATCGGATTGAGTCGCCCACCGCCGCCGTCACCGCGCGCCTCTACTCCGACAACGGCATCGACTGCACCAGCCATCTTCATCAACTGCGCGGCACGGCCGCATGCGTCACACACGGGACGCCTACGTGCGACGCAGCAACTGTCTCGCCCGCGCGGTCTCCATCGCTGGTCCGTCTTCACCGTCATCGCCCGGGACATCACCGACAACGTCGCCAACGACTCCAATCTGCGGCACGTCGTCCACGCCATGGCGCGTACAACGCCGCCGTCGGTCTGATCAACCGACCGCGCGCACGTCTCAGCCAAGCACGTCCCCGAGCACGCGCCTACCACCGATTGAGCATCGGGTTGCCGCTGCGTCGCCCCTTCGGGTTACAGCGCCGCCGCCTTTGGTCCAATCTGCTAGCCAACGACGCGCCTTCTGAGGCGCGTACATCGCTGGTGGCGTCCCGCCGCTGCACCGACTCGCGCCCTGCAGCTACGCCGGCCCCTCAGGCCGTAGCGTCGCCGCACGCGGTCGCCTTCGCCGTCCCCCGCGCGTCGATGTCCGAGGCCACCATAGCGCCGCCCCTTCGGCGCGGGTCGCCTCCATCCGCGCATGGTCTTCGTCACGCCGCTGGGTCTTCCTCGCCTACTTCGTGTACCGCCGCCGCGCCCCCACCCCAGGTCGCGTTGGGCTCGCCAACCGCTCCAGGTCACGCTGAGCTCGCCGACCACCGCAACGCCCGTCTAGGCGTCCAGCATGACCACCCCTGGTCACCGCTGGGTTAGCCGCCTTCTACGTCTTCGTACACTACAGCTTCGCCGCCAGTGTCCTCGCCTCTTCCCCGACTACGTCACCTGCTACTCTACTCCGACACCCGTCGTCGAGACTCGCCTCTTCCCCGACTACACCACCTGCTCCTCTTCTCCGACACCCGTCGTCGAGACCTCCTCTACTAGTCTACTCCGACATGGCGCGCACTTTGTAATGTTCCCTACCCTCGCATGCCCGGTACTGGCAACACCGGAAGTGCCTTCGTCCCCGACACGTTCCCGAGTCTGGCAAACTCGCGTCGGACGTCTCGTCTTCATCGGCTTCGACAACGTCTTCTTCGGCATCGCCTCTATGACTGCCTCGACCGCGTCGCCGACTTCGTCTTTGCGTACTCGGTTCTGGCAAAATCGGAGTATGCCTTCGTCCCCGACGTGCGCCTAGTTCTGGCAAAACTAGGGCAGCACCTCGTCCTCGACGGCTCAGACTGCATCGACTTCGGCATCGACCATCTCCACGACTGCCTCGACGCGTCTCCGTCACTCTCCTCGCGCACTATGCGCTTGCGGCTTCATGTGCGGCTACCTCGACACCGGCACCCGACCACGACATCGACCACGGCATCCCCTCGCGCGGCTACCCCGACCAAGGTTGCACCGCCCAACGCTCTCGGCTCCCTCGACATCGGCACAAGGGCTACCACCTCGCCTGCACCTCACCAGCTTCCTCTACAGTCCAAGCATCCGCGACGCAACTCCGTCCACGATGCTCCCGCTATGACTGCGGGGGAGTGTCAGCCCGTTGGTTCCTACCTTCGGCTTCTCTCCAGTCTGACCGTTCGCGACGCTACTGTTGTTCACGTCGCTACCGCTACGACTGCGGGGGAGTGTTAGAGTATATTTGGTAGTTATAGATTACACGGGATTGTATTAGGATTGTTTCCATATTCTCCCTAGGAGGTTTCTTAGCTTCCAAGTCTTGTACTCTATATATACTCGCCCATGAGGTGCAATACAATATCCATCATTTTCCGCAATCTCTCCTCCCTCTCTATCCTTCTACATGGTTGGGCAGATAACGACGAGAGGATGCTAGCCATCCAAATAGACAATGGCGACATGTACGTGGAAAAAGAACATGAGTCTAAGAACGATAGACGAAACATTCCTGTCGAATTTGTCTCTCATATAATTTTTAATCTCTGTACCGGATGATGTCCTAGCCGGAGCAGCAGGGGTGACTGCAGCTAGCGGCCGGCTGTGCCTTCGAATGATCGCACTAGTACCTAGCAGATTTCCCTTTGGCAAGCAACTGAATGAGTCAAAGGATAGTAGATGGACCGATGGAGATAGGATCTGGGTTTGGATCGGCAGTGTACAAATGGATCTAACCCCTAATTAGGCAACTACTAATCTCGATTAAAGATGGTGATAGATGGAAATACCCTTTTCTAATTTTTTGAGGGGGTGTACGGAAGCATACTACATCTATATATATTAGACCATTCCATTCCAGCAAGTAATCAACTTAACCTGAGAAAATAGGTGGTTGTTAAGCTCCAAGATGGCAACAACGCTCATCACCATGAAGCTCCTCGTCGATTCCAGCCCGCCGCGCCCGCGCGTGGTGTACGCGGAGGCCCGCAAAGATGCTGCCGACTTCCTTGTCTCCCTCCTCGCCATGCCGTCTGGCACGGCCGTGAAGCTAATGGGAAAAGATTCCATGGTTGGCTGCATCAGTAACCTCTACACCAGCGTCGAGAAGCTTGACGACGCCTACGTCCAGCCCGGGGCTGCCAAGGATGCCATGCTAAGTCCCACCGTGCTGTCCCTTGCGGCAAAGCCCAACAGATCTTTCTTCCGCTTGCCAGAGCCATCACCGGCCGTGAAAAGATTATTCAGATGCGGCGGCTATAGCTACTACGGCTGCCCCAACTACGTGACGGAAGAGAGAGGTGCTCCGTGCCCAATGTGTGGAAGCCAGATGTTGGCAGATTCCCAGTATGTGAAGTCCGAGCCTGTGACCCAAGAAGCGAAAGGGTTAGTGCTGGGCGGCATGGTGACTTACACGGTGACAGACGACCTAAAGATATTTCCAATGTCAAACATCTCCAGCATTGCGCTGCTCAACACCGCCGCGGTGAGGGACCTGGGTGCGCTCCAGGAGAGGACCGTGCAGCTCGGATACAAGGAGGTGATCATGCATCATCTACCACTGTCTCTCAATTCACATGCATTTTGTACCATTTTCTTTGTGGAACTGTCAATTGTTCCGTCATGCATTTACAGGGTGTGGAGATTCTCAAGACCTCGCTACAGTCCAAAACTGTCCTAACTGATGTTTTCCTTGGCAAGAAGACTTAACTTCGTGGAACAACGGCTGATGATTTGAATCCCTCAGATAGCGTGCTTGAGCTAGCCTTGAATCGTATGGACGTGTACGTAGCTTGGCCTATGTTGCTAGCTAGCTTCAATAATCAGGTTGTTATGTCCTTTCTTCGTGCTTGTACTACTAATGTTACTATATATGCATGTTTCTAGTACTATTAGCTGGCAAGTAGATCTCGCTTGCTGGTTTGTGATCTGCACTTTCATTGTGCTAAACAGCTTCTAAATCTACGCTTTCAATACGATGTGGAATAGCATTTTGTGGTCTAAGATGAACATAAGTTGAACAATACCATTTAATTAAAAAATCAATTTGGATCATAGCATGATGGAAGGTCTTAAAAAAAATAGAAGAACAACGCCAAGCCGCCCCGCCTAGATCCATAGAGCACCATGCCTGGTTGTGCTATAGACTCAGTCCGCCACCTGATCTGGCCAGGGTGTTCCAAAGAGCACCGCTGGCCATCCGCAATGGAACATACCGCAAAGGCTCAAAGAAGAGGGCACCTAAAACTGAAAAAGCTTTTACCACCACCACCGAAATCGCTCCAATGCCTATATGAAGACGTATCTCTTCAACATTCCTGGCTGATCGTGAAAAAACTCCACACGCTCCAAGATAATGTAGGTCCATCTGCCATTGGACAAGCCGGTGCATGAATAATTTGAAAAAAAAAGTTGTCTTATATAGTGTTAGTTAATCCCGATAATTTTGGCATGATTTTGACCCTAATCTTTGTCATCCTAGATACAATAGATACTACTAGTGGAGTGCCCGTGCGTTGCCACGGTAGTTTATGTTCTTTTATCACGTATGTCTTTTATGTAAATATAAATTACAATTAAATATTCACAAATGTAGAAAAGATAGCCATATACTAATAAAAAAAATGCTTATAGCCATTGCATTTTAAAAGACGCTTCTAATGGGAGGTATATAATTGCGCCAACTGTCACAATGACCAGGCAAGCTGCCGTCTCCAATCCCATACCGGTGTCGCCCCCGATCTTGGATCAGACCCTGAGGTAGCACAAGCATGATATCAGAAGCTGAATAGCGTGCCGGTTAGGGCGACGATGTCACCTAAGTAAAGCACGGTCATCGCGACATGACCAGCCTTGTACTGACCAGAACCCCAGAACGATGCGCTCTTGCTGACGCCGAGCACACCCTCAGCGACGGGCGCCAGCACCAGCGTGTAGTTGGTTTGCAGGTTCACCAACGTCGTGTATGTGGCCACCTTGGCACCCACACTCACCGACGGGGGGTTGAGGGTGACCTAGGACTTGAGAGACATCAGGTACCCAATGACGCCCATGAATCCGAAGCTGAGTTTGCTTACAGTCACTAGTAGAAAATGGGCCATTTGCACCGGTTGGTAAGGGTTATATGCACCGGATGCCCAACCGGTGCAAAGGATCCGGTGCAAAAGCCCCCCCCCCCCCTTTTAGCACCGGTTCACTTGCGAACCGGTGCTAAAGGGGGCACCACGTGGCCCGCTGTGGAGCGCCCTGCGGAGGACCGGTGCTAAAGGGTTGTGCCGCGGCAGCGTTTTGGTGCCCTTCCCTGCCGCGGCATACTCTGTCGCGGCAGGGAATTGCACTAAAACGCTGCCGCGGCAGACTCTGCCGCGGCAGAAATTACACTAAAACGCTGCCACGGCAGAGTCTGCCTCCATTCGAAACACGTTATAATGCAGACACATATATATAGGAAACCATTATATTACATATTTCGATCGAAGTGACACACGTTCATGCATATATATATGTCTACATCAACTTTCAACATAATTTCTATTCAATATTGGACGGGGGGCACATAGTGTGCTCCGTCTGGAGCTATGACTTGCTCAAGTAAGAATCCCGCCAGTTCTTCTTGAATTGCCCGTACATGCTCGGTTGCTAGAAGACCGTTCCGCAACCGTTGGATCTAATAATTTCAATAAGGTACGGTGGTCAGTATATATATATGTATGTGAATGAAGCACAAGGTGATAAAATAAAGTCATGAATGTTGTTTACGTACTTCAAGTTGATCTAAAATTTTGGTCACATGGTGGGTATTCTAGCGAATAAACTCGCAAACATAGAACCCGCATAAATTATTCCCGTCCTCTTGCCTCAAGCACTTTACGAAAACAAAGTTCAATCAAAATAATAATTAAGGATGGTAATAATGGTATTGAAACTAGAATCAAAGAGATGCGCGGCCTAGCTAGTAGTACTTACCGGTACAGGTCTTATTTGAAGCTCTTTATTCCGTAAACCCGGAGCCTTGTTGGTGAACCGTTTCCAAGCCCTCTGGAGGATATCAGCCATGTCCCCCCATGCCGCAAGGGATTTACTCTTCGAGTCCATGACTTCTACTACTCCGGTGTCAGGTTCAATGACTAGCAGGATGTAGTGAAACCCACGGACATATATATGCATAACTCATCAATTACACTTAACACATGGAGTAACCGAAGAAGATTTAATGTGTGAAGACAGTAACACTCATGCGAAGTTGTAAGGAAATAGTATTTCCCTTTTGTATGAGTTTTTCCTTAAAGCATATACCAAGTTATTCTCCGTGTCCTTGGGAGAGTTGTTGACAGTATACTCATTCACGGTATATGGGTCAACGAACCCAATATCATAGATTTGCCCAAGTTTGCATTCGCGGATCTTCATTCTGCATAATATAGTGAGAGTATAGTTATATGCATGCAATGGAGAAGCCGCGGTAGAGACTTAATTACATAAATAATACTTACAGACAATAGGCACTCAGCAGAGATTTGTCGAGGGCGTCTTGATTGAATAACTGAAATAATTCAGAAAATTCGATGTTCATCACGTCAGTTCGCCTGTAGTGCTCATCTTTGATTGCCACCATGATCCAGTTCTGACCGTCCTTACATGCATCCAAGTACCAATTATGCAGTCTTCGTAGTTGTGTTGATAGATGAGGCAACTCCTCAGCTCTGACAAGAGGTTGCCCGTACTTGTACTGGTATGCTATTTGGACATCACCCGTGAACATGAATTCAATGCGGCTTAAGTACTCAGGAATACTCATACCGGCCGCATCTGCGACATCTTTGTATAGTTTTACCATCGTCGGATCAAGGCACTGTAGGACATCGGGATACACTTGGAGCGGGGGGCACGAGTTTTTCTGGGTTCCAAGCTGGGGAACTGGTTTCCCTTCTACCTTACTTTTTTCCCACCGCTCTTTTGCTACCACAGTTGACTTGCGAATAGACCGGTCATAGTTCGATGAAAGACTTGGCTCAGGTTGATGAAGGTACTTCAGCATTTTCAACTTCTTTTCCTTAGATATAGGCGGCTCGGGCTCATGCTGGGGCTTTTTCTTGCCAAACATGGATTTCATGTGCTGTTCCTTTGCGATCTTGTCATTTTCCTCATCTGTATAGTCATAAGGTCTCTTGGGAGGAACCTTAGGTAGTCTTGGGAGGGGCTCTTGTTTGCGTTTCGGTGATCGGTTACGACTCATTGCCGGAGCACTCCGCTTTTTACTCTTAGACTGAGTGGTGGGCTGCGGCGGCGGAGAAGGCTCACGCCGAGGCGGAGAAGGCTCACGCGCCGGCGGACAAGGTGCGCTGGAGGAGAAGGCTCACGCCGAGGCGGAGAAGGCTCACGCGCCGGCGGAGAAGGCTCACGCCGAGGCAGAGAAGGCTCACGTGCCGGCGGAGAAGGCTGGCGCGATGGAGACGGCTGACGCACTGGAGACGGCGCCGTCCAACCCAGAATCACAATGAATTCCTTTCGCCATAGAACTGTAGTGTTCTTGGCTTCTCCCAGCTCTAGCAAATCCCCTCCACCGGCAGGGTGGTCAAGCTTCAGCGGCCCATACCCATCCATAACTTGATCCACTCCGGCAACAGCGTAGCCATGTGGAACCGGTTTGAAGTGGTATCTTTGATCAGGTACTGGCGGTAAGACATAGCCGATCGCCGCCTTGAGCGTTAAGTAGCCCATCACTTTTATATGTAGCTCACAATACAAGGAATCGGGTCTATTGCAACAAAAAAATTTGTCACGATAGATGCCGTTTTGTGGCAATATGCACCTATTGCCACGAAATGACGTTCGTTGGCAAGCGTTGCAATTACATGTATGGTGATAGGCTATTGCAACGAAAACGCGATTGTGGCAACAAAGTGATCTATTGCAACAACCATGTGGGAAGTTGCCACACGTTTTCCCGTGGCAGCACTCACTTATCTCCACAATTCGGTTTGTGGAGATAGCTTGTCGCAACATGCAACCGTGCCGTGGCGTTTGCCAGTTTGTGGCAATAGACATTTGTGGCAATAACCTATGCCAACGGCTTACGTTTCGTGGCGCACTCTCTTTCGTGGCAATAGCGAGCCGTGGCGATAACCTATGGCAACATCTACTGGTTTGTAGCATTAGTCATTTACCACGGATCGCTACGCTCGTGGTATTAACTTATGGCGACAATCATTCCACTCGTCGCGATAAATAGGTATGGCAACGGTAAATTTTTGTGTGCCGGGAAGGTGTTGCGACAATTTTAACATTTCGTGGCGATACTCTATTTCAACAAAATCCAGTTTCGTGGCGCCAAATGCTTATCGCAACGGGGAAAATGCTTGTAGCAAGAAGCTACTGCAACAATGTAAACTTTTCGTGGAGATACTCTATTTCAACAAAATTCACTATTGTGGCATTACATACTTTTTGCAGCGTCCAAAATGTTTGTAGCAAGAAGTTACCGCCACAATTTGAAGTTCTTGTGGCGATACTCTATTTCAACAAAGTTTTATTCCGTGGCGCCAAATAGTTATCACATCATGCATAAAAAATGTGGTAACAATTTATTGCAACAATAAAAAATTCTTCGCCATTCTAGCGCAACAAAGCATGTAGTCATGGCGACTAGGATTTGACGCAACACTATATTTTTCGTGGTGCTAAACTAAGACAACAGAAAGTGAGTTGCGGCAATAGCTTATCGCAACCATAAAAAAAATGCAGCCATTGAATTACAAAATTCAAATCCACACGTATAATATGTAGGTTCATACAAATCATAATTCTCATATCAAATATTCATCAAATGCAACTAAAGTAAAATGTAGCAATCCAGCAGAGTTGAGTCCATTGCTACCATGGTAGTTGAACTCTCTAAACTATGTGCGTTTTTCGTGTACTTCAACCCTGTCCAGCTAAGTCTTTGGGTCCTGCAATCAAAAAAATGAAGAATTTTTTTTACTACAAGCCTATATTAAGTAAAGCAAGCAAGTTATGTCAACAAGCTAATACCTAATGAAATTATGTAAGGCAATATCTATGATGGAATGCCCAGGTGTTAACCATGCAACATACGCAGGTTGCCAAAAATCACAGAAATCCATGTAGCTAACACAATACTGTAAGCGCCAACATGAAAAGAAAATGAACTGGAATACCCGACCAGCGGCAATTATCACACTTTTCCTATTAAAGCACATCAACTCAACAAATTGTAACACCTTACCGTAAAAGGATTTACAATCACTAAACACACAGCAGCGTGATTTTCCCATCAACCCATGCTTGCTAGTTGCAATGAACAACATCATGATGGCCGCCCTCCATAACTCTCCACCACCCAAACCTAACCCCAGATCATCGAAACACCCAAATCCTAGACACACCCAAACCAAACCCCACACTTGCGAGTTGCGATGAACATCATGATGGCCGCCCTCCATAACTCTCCACCACCCAAACCAAAACCCCAGATCATCGAAACACCCAAATCCTAGACACACACACATATAGATCCGGAGTTGGAATGGGGGAAGGGAACCAAAAGAGAATGTACTGAACTGACAGAAGGCTTGCCCTGTTGATGAGATAAAATTATAAAGTAGATTTTGATTACTTCATGATTCAATGTTTCAGTTGCATGACGAACTACAATGTGAAAATAGTACAAAGATCCTATTTGAGTGAATGATTTATAGATGGTGTGACCTATAGAAGTGCAAACAACCTACAGTAGTAGAATTAAAACAACCACAAAATAACATGATGTGATCTACAGAAGTGCAAACAAGATGCTCTGATGCTGCTACTTGCAATCAAGTATATGCTTTCAGTATGTAATTTCAAGGAAATACTAAAATATTGTATGTATTAGAGATTAAACATGAGAACCAAAAAGGGGCGCTCAAATTCAATTATCAGGTCTGAGTCTTGATGGTCTCTAGTTAGTACTAGTATTAACACATTTGGCAAGAATGCAATCTGTATAAGGCTACCCTGATGCACATGCATCAGGGTCAAAGAATTTTTTTAGTACTACTTATGAGATAAATAAGACTAGTGCATCAGGTTATGCCAAGAAAGGTTCATCATGGAGGCATAATCTCAACAAGCAATGCGGCAAAGCACTTGAACATGCATCTGATTAATTTTCCATGCCATATATACATCTCACAAATGCATATGAACATAACAAGGACAAAATCAATTGTAGAGGAAGAGGTTGTACAGAAGTATTGCTATGCTACTACAAGCTTATATTATGAGCATACTGGAAAGGGTTATAGAACTGAGCAAGCATTCAGACGAGTAAAGCATGAAGCACAAATAAATGGTCTTTTTTATAGAAGTGAGCAAGGTACTGTTGTGACTTACCAATGCTCTGTACATTCGAGAATTCAATGTTGCAGCTTGTATGAGTGAATTTGTAGATATCAAATTTGACTTTGCTCCTGGATTCCTGTTAGGACTAGAGCTCTGTAAAAGAGTGGTTTGCAAATTTGAATTAATATTTTCTTTGTCATTCCTCTTCTTAAGCACCTGCAAGTAGAAGTGCACTTTCAGCAAGACAAGTTAGCAAAATAAATCTTACAAGGCAGGAAGCATATGACCGTAATTACCTCTGTTGGCTAAATTTAGCCATCTGTTGGTTGAACTTTGCCATCATGTTTTTTTTCAAATTCGAGCCTTGATCTTCGCTCCTCTTCCACCATTTTTTCCCTTGCATCACGCTCTTCTTGCAACCTCACCTCAAGTTGCTCTCTCTCAGAACGCTCGAAGTCAATACTCTGCTGCATGTTTGCACACTTCTAATTGTTCTTCTAATTCGCTAACATGCTGGCTGAGCTCAGAGTTTCGCTGCAGGGTTTCAGCTGCAACACGAGCTTGGTCCTCAATCTGCATCCGAAACCTTTCATAACCAGTTTTGAGCTTGGCCATGTACCCGTAGCCACGAGGCTGCGATGACTTGCATTGAACTGTGTCTTTATATGCAGTCTGAAAAACATTGTTTCTCTGCTCAGTTGATAGTGGACCTTTTGTTTCTGTTTCTTTGTTCTGCACCGCTTCACGTGCTTTGTCCTAAGAACGAAATGAACAGTTATAGATAAGACATCAATATTGATCTATAAAAGCTGAAACAAGAATAACACAATTTATCAGTGTATCTCTGTCATATATAGTCAATCAAACATGATCAGGAGTAAGTATCAATATTTTTTATTAGAAATACTTTTTCTTGCCTGTGCAACAGTGACTTACTGGAACACTTAGCACATAAATTATTCCAGTAGGCAGACAGTACTTTTATTGGGTTTGCATAAATTATTCCAGTAGGCAGACACTTAGCACATAAATTATTCCAGTAGGCATAAGCCTAAACATGTTTGTAAACTGACTGGATAAGTTCAGCCAAAAAGCAGGAGGCAACTTCAAGCCTTGAACCCTTCAGGCAGCATCAAACTTTATTAACGGTATGGAATTCAGTATTGTGCGCCCACATGATTACAAGTTATACAAACAAATTCCTTCAATGCACTACCAACTGGCTCTGAAATGAAATGTATAACAAATTGACTGAATTGTGATTGCATTCAGTGGTAATAATTGCTGAAAGGGATTGTGGATGACATTGTAATCTGAAAAGCGACAGCTGTCCATAGAGAAGGTAATCGGAGAACTGAAGCAGGTACAGTTGCAATGGGATCGTTAAACTTAAAAATGTTATTGTTTCCTAGACTTGCCAGAGAGAGCTTTAAGCCTTGGAAATTCAGGATCTGAATCTGAATGGCTCTTGCGTGGGATGTGTCTCAAGCAAATGAAACGTTCAGGTCAAAATAACTTCTAAACATGCTGGACATATACAAGATTTTCGAAAAATGGCAGGAGTTTGGCTGATGTAGGCACTGGCAATTCGTAGCCTTTAGACAGTATCACATATGCAGAGATGCAGTCAATACCTCCTGCGGTTCTGTTGGGGAGTAAATATTACAGTACTTTTATTGCCTAATGATTGATTATGCGATGGTCATACATCCACTAAAACTAAAACTAGTACTACTACTAATCAGAAAATGAGGGTTTATACATAGAAAAAAATCCTATAACTGACGAATCTGGTGAAGAAAAGCATTTGGAACATTCAGGCAGTGACATGGAAAACATAGAAAGTTATTGCATCACCTTTTTTTTTATGAGAACCTGGTTTGCTTCCACTCAAGGGTGCAGCAAACTGCCTACCAATCTATTATTATTAAGCACAAAATGAAGATGATATCCATCTAAAAATTGCAGAGGTTCGTGCGGCTAACTCTATCAGATTTGTTGAGATGGGTTGCAATAGAACTAATGCAAATCAGGATGTACTGTATTGGCCTACCAACAAACGCGAATCAGGATGTGGAGCAGGAATACCAATCTAGCAGTAGTCTAAAGGAATCATCTTGTCTCGTGCTAGCTATGGAGGGTCGTGGGTTGCGGCTTGGTGATGAACGCGGCCGCATCTCCAACTCCGGGTCACCCATTTGGCGATGGACCCCGATTTGATGCGTACGAACGCGCGCTACCCGCGGGAGGTGGGAACTTCGCTCGTGATGCAGGGGAAAATGGAGGCGGGGATGCAGGGGAAGAATAGGTGCACGGCGGCCGTCTGGCGATCTAGTTGTTGTTCTGGATGGGAGGAGATAGGAAGTGAATTACCGTCCGTGTTGTTTGCTGTGTTGACGCTGTGATGATTCTGTGAGGAGGAACCTGGGAAGAGACCTCAGATCCAATCGCGCGTGATGACGCCGTGATTTAGTTTAGAGCACTATATAATCGATAGTTACGGGGGTAGTTTAGCGGGAAGGTTAAATATAGGCTATTTTGGTGGGAACAAAATATTTTATAAGGACAGTAATTAGGGGGCATTTAGCGGGAGGTTGGAAAATATTGGCGCAAACTACTATAGAAGCTAAATTAGGCGGTGGGAAACTAATTCGTTTTGGAGGGAATGTTTAGAATAATGAAATAAATTGAAAAACAATATGTCCCGGACCACGCGACCTCGACGGCGATTGCGAGATGCAGCCCGCATCCTGGCCGCATGACGACCTTGATACCGACGGCTGCGAGATGCAGCTCGCGTCCCGCCCGCCCGTTCTGCAGATGGACTGGACCACGGCGACCTCGACGCCAGCGGCTGACCTGCTGCTTCGCCTTCAACCACGATGCGGTTGCTGCTCGCCGAGCGGCCGCTGGAGAATTGGTCTTATGCGCCGGGGTATATTCATATTACCGCGCGCCGGCGAACACGAAGGTGCCGGGATAACCCTTACCACCGGCGAGGTGATCGCCGGCGAAAGCGAATGCGCCATCGATAGCCCTAATCCATGCGCCGATGGTAAGGATTTTTGTAGTAGTGTCCCTCTTCCTCCACCGCTGCCGCGCGGTTCTGGCGATGCGACGGTCCATCTATGTCGGTCCAGATGGGCGATGCGACGGTCCATCTATGCCATTCCATATATAACGGTTTGTATCGAGAAGTATTTGTACATACACAAGGGGTCATCATGTTGATCATGGAACCAAAATGAAATGCCGCCACATATGTCGAAACTTTCCAACTTGGAAAACCCTAGGTGTACTTGATGTAGGGTAATGGAGGTGATGTGTGTGTGGGGGGGGGGGGGGGGGGGGGGGCTACGCTCATTGACAGAAACATAATGGCACCTTCACTTTGAGGCTACTATAGGTCATAGTGTTGCCTTGAAATATGATTGTAGATGGGAGATGGTACCGTCGATCTATGTCAGTCCAGATGGGCGATGCAACGGTCGACCTATGCCATTCCAGATATAACGGTATGTATCGAGAAGCAGCTGTACATACACAAGGGGTCATCGTGCTGATCATAGAACCAAAATCAAATGTCGCCACATATGGCGACACTTTCCAACTTGGAAAACCCTAGGTGTACTTGTTGGAGATATGCCCAAGAGGCAATAATAAAATGGTTATTATAATATCTTTGTGTTTATGATAAATGTTTACATACCATGCTATAATTGTATTAACCGAATCATTGATACATGTTTGTTATGTGAACAACAAGGAGTCCCTAGTATGCCTCTTGTATAACTAGCTTGTTGATTAATAGATGATCATAGTTTCATGATCATGAACATTGGATGTTATTAATAACAAGGTTATGTCATTAGATGAATGATATAATGGACACACCCATTTAAGCGTAGCATATGATCACGTCATTTAGTTCAATTTGCTATAAGCTTTCGATACATAGTTACCTAGTCCTTCGACCATGAGATCATGTAAATCACTTATACCGAAGGGTACTTTGATTACATCAAACACCACTGCGTAAATGGGTGGCTATAAAGGTGGGATTAAGTATTCGGAAAGTATGAGTTGAGGCATATGGATCAAGAGTGGGATATTGTCCATCCCGATGACGGATAGATATACTCGGACCCTCTCGGTGGAATGTCGTCTGATTAGCTTGCAAGCATGTGACTTGGTCACAAGAGATGACATGCCACGGTACGAGTAAAGAGTACTTGTCGGAGACGAGGTTGAACAAGGTATGGAGATACCGATGATCAAACCTCGGACAAGTAAAATATCGCGTGACAAAGGGAATCGGTATCGTATGTAAATGGTTCAATCGATCACTAAGTTATCGTTGAATGTGTGGGAGCCATTATGGATCTCCAGATCCCGCTATTGGTTATTGGTCGGAGAAGAGTCTCGACCATGTCTACATAATTCACTTTGAGGCTACTATAGGTCATAGTGTTGCCTTGAAATATGATTGTAGATGGGAGATGGTACCGTCGATCTAGTGTCAGTCCGTATGGGCGATGTGACGGTCGATCCGCCATTCCAGTATATAACGGTATGTATCGAGAAGCAGCTTGTACATACACAAGGGGTCGTCGTGCTGATCATAGAACCAAAATCAAATGCCGCCACATATGGCGACACTTTCCAACTTGGAAAACCCTAGGTGTACTTGACGTAGGGTAATGGAGGTGATGTGGGGGGCTACGCTCATTAAGGAAGTTCGATGGTACATCGACATTTATTTGAAACTACCCTAATCTACTCCAAGTCCCAGTCGAAGTCCGACGAGTGGGTGGTGTCGGACACCGGAGTGGATGTCCACTCGAAGGAGGATGAGGAGGAGGAGGAGGAGAGGAGGAGAGGACGATCATCGATGGCCCGACATCGTTTCTCTTCTCCTCTGCCTTCCTCGCGGCCTTCTCCACCCTCTCTGCCTTCCTCGCCGCCGACGCCGCCTGGCGCTGCTCGCGGTCCGCCTTCTTCTTCTTGTGCGGCGGGAGCGGCCGAGGCGCCAGGCGACGGCGTCGTAGGCGCGCACCACCTCGTGCGCCGCCTCAAACGTGCTGAGGCGGATGCGCTCCTCGCCGGAGCGGATCTCGGCGTCGAAGTGGCCGCTTGACCGCGGTAGCCGGAGGAGGAGCGACGGCGGGGAGTCATCGTGTCGGCGGAGGCGGTGCGGCAGCCGCGGGCGCGACGTGGGAGGCTGAGCGGCGAGCCGTGGGAGGCAGGGGTGGAGCGACACGCGGGCGGCTGAAGTTTCCGGCGGTTGTCTTGCGCGCGCGTGGCGTTTATAGCACGCGCGGCAGCCCAAGAGGTAAGTTTCCGCGCGGGATAGCGCAGTGCGCGGGCGCGGCAAAACTTTTAGCGCGCGCCGCTTTTCACGTGTCCGCTAGGAGGTTCGCGCGGACTCCCGCGCGCCAAACCGGCGGTTATTTTTAGGGCGCGCGTCTTTTACCTCGTGTGTTGGAGGTGCTATTATGCGAGTAGGTGAAAATACGGTTATGGCTTGACGCCTTGTCTCCCTTTATTCAGATTGATATATACAAGACCCGACCCCTGTTCTCTTTCTATTCCCCTTTCTGTATAGACCAAATCGCACCCGAGTCTCCGTGGCCAGAGGACAGAAGATGTGGATACTATGTTTGTGAGTTCATCAGGAGACACTCTGAGCGGAGGCCGTCGGATAGCAACGTGCGGAGGAATGCCTTGCGGAAGAAGCTTAGTCTAGAAGCTCGCTTCCGACCAATTCAAGAGGAATTAGCAGGATTTTTGGTGAGGGAAGTCCTTCATCCTAAAGGAGAACACTATTACGAGGACGAAGAACTTCTGATGCCGTAAATTGTGTATGGAAACTTGTTCGAAGTTGTATATGGTCACCCGAGATTGAATATATATTGTATATTCCTCTTGAATTGTTCTTATTTGAAATTTCAAACTTGTTTGAAATTGTATATTCATATGCATCAACGTGTAAAGTGTATATAGTAGCGTAGAATACGTGTACTGAAACTTCTTTGAAATTAAAATAAAACATAAAATAAAATATAAAAGAAATAAAACACAACAAATTAAAAAGAAACCAGATTTAGGGGGGCTAAAACCCTAAACCTGCGGAGACCTTTAGTCCCGGTTGGCCTGGCGAACCGCGACTAAAGGTCCTCCGCCCCGACGAGCGCCTGCCGCCCACATGGATGGGCCTTTAGTCGCGGTTCGTAAGCAACCGGGACTAAAGGGGGGGCCTTTAGTCGCGAATAATTAATCCTGGTTGCGCAACCGGGATTAATGCCAGTTGCGAACCGCGACTAAAGGCCGTTTTTCTACCAGTGAGAAGTGTCAACCTGTTTGTTGAAACATGGTACAAAGAATCTGGATGCGTACATTGGAGATTTAATTTATTTAGTTGATTTATGAAAATTACGAGTGCAATGCAACTATCTGGATTATGTTGCTTGCAGTATGCATATACAAGTACTTTATTATGTACTAGTCCGATGTACTAGTGAACTTATGTGCGACTATATGTATGAATGCCATGCTTGCCATGATAACTAGTGAATCATTGTAGTTGGTACCATTCGCTTTCGAGAGGATCTAAAGCTTAGCAAGTTAATGCGAAACTAGTGAACCATTGTGTTGGTACCATGTTGTAAGGAGTACAGAAAAATTCAGCTTGACGCAAGCCTTAACTAGTTTTTCAGCTTGACGCAAGCCTTAACTAGCTTTTTCTCGTAATCCTTACAACAAGCAAGCCTTGGCTTGTTGGTCGTGAGGCTCTAGCCTCGCACATGCGAGGTTCGTGGTTCGAATCTCGCCTTTGTCAATTAAGTTTTGCCACAATGAAAAAATCATGAGAGTTGCAAAAGCGTGTAGTACTACAAACTAGTTTTTTCTGTACTCTTGAGGCTCTAGCCTCGCACATGCGAGGTGCGAGCTTCAAAACATAATTTTTGCAATTAAATTTTCCCCTTACAATAAAAAGAAAATGAATTAATCAGCGATAATGATACCTATTGCATCTTTTCAATAAAGAAAGAAAGAAAAATCCATGATTGTTGCAATATCTTATATATTACCATGGATACGGAACTTGTTGCAATATGCAAATAATTATTGCAATGAAATGGGTTTGAGGCAAAGTACCAGTATTACGACAAATTAGAATTTTGTTGCAATACAATCTATCTTTTTGCAACAATGTGAATACTTAGCGCAACATGGGAAAATGTTGCAATATTTTTTCAAATATTTCCACGATTTTATGATTGTGTTGCATTAGCTAGTCTCTATTGCAACAAGGTGGCAAGTTTATGCAACAAAGCATAATTGTCGCAATAGGAATACACGCCCTCTTTTGCAACAAAAAAGTTGACTACCGCTTACAAACCTATATTGTGGCAATATGTGGAGGCTATTACCACGAATGGGGGTTTCGTGGCAATATTGCGTTCTATTGCAACGAAAACTGGCCGTTGCAATAATTATTGTTGCAATAGACCGGATTTCTTGTAGTGTGATCACAAGGTGTCGACTCTGTGATATGATCCACAGGGTAGAGAGGAGCCATCTGCGGATCCACAGGGGAGCGAGGAGCCATCGGTGGATCCACAGGGTAGTGAGGAGCGATCTGCGGATCCACATCTGCATCATCACCCGGTAGCTCCGTGGAAGCCACGCTGCTTTTCCTCTGAGATCCCTGGCCGCTAGCATCCAATGCAGCTTCTTCTATCTGCGGATTAGCTTGAGGTTGGGTGACCATTTGGGAGTCTCGATGACATTATCTCGCCTCACTTGCTCCTCTAGCTTAGCAACGCGTTCTTGAACCACATCCTTTTTCCTCTGACGGCTTCTATCGGGATATTTCTTCATTTCTGCAGGAAACCCAATACACCACGGCTTGCCACCTAGTATGGTTCGTGTTCGTCCTAGGTGTTCAGGATTTCCAAGCGGCGCGTGCGAGCTGGTCCTTCTCTCTTTTGGGACGGAACTTCCCCTCTTCAACTTCTTTTGCAACATTTCTAAAGGCTTCGATGGGAAGTGGGTTTTTCTTATGTCTTGGTGTATATATATAGTTCCCTTGTGCGTTCAACGTGCCCCCATGCGTGTAAAACCAATCCCTTGACCGCTGGTTCCATTTCCGTACCTCTGGCTGGATCCCCTTTTCAATTAGGTCGTTCTCCCATTTCTCCAACTTAGGCCTGCAAGCCTTGTAGCCTCCTCGCCCCATGGTATGGAAGTACATCTTATTAGCAGCATTTTTCTTATTGGTCTCTGACCTTGTCTTTGACCTCTCCGATGTCTTGTACTTCACAAATTCCTCCCAGTGGTCTTTTATCTTCTCATAGGGGCCATTGAAATCCGGAGTCTTATTTTCCTTGACAAAGAAATTGTACAATTTCTTCTTGTAGTCGTTGAACCGTATTGCCATCTTCTTAAGAGCCCACTTCTTGACTCTTCGCCGTACGATATTCAGCTCAGGATCCTCGTGGTTTCGCCCTGTCATTCTCACATTCAGAGTCAGTTGGCTCCGGTAAGATGAAATTTACCAGGAGCTTCCTAAACGTCAGATTTTTGGATCTCGTGTCGACATAACTAACTCCTTCCTCCTTTGCAGGTTTCTTCCATTCTAGAGTGGTGATCGGGACGGTGTCCCTAACAATAACTTCACATTGACTTACAAACTTTTTTGCGTGAGCCTTGCGAGAAATTGTTTCGCCATCTTCAGCGATTTCCGTGATGGTGCACCTTTCATGGTCTTCCATCTTTCTGGCCACGCCTCGTTTAGTTCTGCCAGTAGAGTTTGTTGATCGGGAGGTCTAAAAGAAGAAACAACGTTAATATATGTATATGCACAAATCTGGAGGCTTGGTTAATTAATATATATACACCTCGGCGCCGTGAGCTTCTCCCTCGGAGTCGTCACCTTCTCCCTCACCGGAGCGATCTCCACGGTGGTCTTGCTCATCTCCCTCACCGGAGCTGTCTCCACGGGTTCGCTCGTCTCCCTCGCCGGATTGGTTTAGGTAAAGAGAGGTGATATTGTCATCATCATGGATAATGTCCTCGACGATGTATTCCTTTTCTAGGTCCCGTTCCATAGTTTCTGCAAAGACTTACAAATTATTCTAATGCTATAAACACAACAAAGCAGTAATTAAGGATAATGCTCAATACATGATCAAATATTAGAGTTACACACATATATAGGTACTAATTAAGGATAATGCTCAATACATAATCAAAGATCTGAGTTACACATATAGCTCGATCGGGTCCATTTTTATTTAACCCTAATACATCACTAGAACCTCTCAACGGCGCCGACCGGGTCCCGAGCCGCGCCGGCTGAACACCCAAAGCCACGGAACAATAACATGATCATAGCTAATGTGAGATCCCTGCATAACTGACTATCTGCCCGCATACACTGGTGTCTAACGCATACAGGTAACGGCGAATGTGCTCGTCCCTCCTCTCTAATACGCTGAGCTACCACCTCCTGCGGTGCCGGCTCCCTCTGAAACGACCGTGGCCCACGCGACCTCCACCATAGAATATCCGGGTCGACGACGGGACCCGGATTCCGCACCAAGGTACGCGCACCGGAAGATAACACCTCCCAGTGCCACCCCGGCGGAGCCCAGTCCCAGACCGACCCCATCTCCCGCATCTGCCCCAGAATGGTCCTAGCTCCAGGACGCGGCGGGCGCGGCATCTTATGCAAACTAACAAATATATATTATAACTTTGTAACCATGGAATTGGATATTTTGTTGAGTTCAGATAATATAAAGTTGTGTACATCAATAAAAATAGCATGTATGTAGTACAATGTGACGAAATATGTAAAGTACCAACGAAATATATAAAGTACCAATAACAATTGTAACATGGATAATTAACAGCACGGCGACGTCCGCTTCACGCGGCCCCTAACCCATCACGGTAGTAGTACCGTCTTTGTGACGCATATGTTTCTAGTTGGCTTCCCCAAACGAGGCCCCTAACATTAAAAATACGATAAAACGGTTACGAGTAGTCCATATCCTACTGGTTGTCCTTCGAGGCGCCCGACGGCCCCGTCCACCGCTCACTCCACATCTCGGACACAATGGCACGGTGTGGAGCCGCTGTTGATCCTCCGTCATAAGGCGGCGAGCCCCCTCCTCAATGGCCGGGTTTAGCATGAAATAGCGCGCTATTTTTTTCGTTGGCTACAACTAAGTAATTAAAAAAAAGTGCATATGGTGGCCGGCCGACCGTTCCTCACCTTTGCCGGCGGCCGGGGCCGGAGAAGGGGCGGCCTAATTAACTAAATTTTCCTAATTAACGAAATATATAAATTTTTCTAACTAAAATTTTCCTAATTAACTAAATTTTTCCTAACTAAAATTTTCCTAACTAAATTTTTTCCTAACTAAATTTTTTCTAACTAAAATTTTCCTAACTATATTTTTCCTAACTATATTAATTATAAACATAATTATTAAAACAAAAAATAAAAATAAAAAGGAGATTGGGGCGCCGGCCCTCACCTTTGCCGGCCGGGCCGGAGAAGCCGGCGGCGGAGGGCAGCGCAGGAGGAGGGGGCGACGGGTGCGGGCGGCGGTGGGAGCAGGCCGGAGGCGGGCGACGCGCGGAGGAGGGGGGCGGCGGCGGCGCGGACGAGCGGCGGAGGAGCGGGCCGGAGCGTGCGTGTGCGGCGCGGGAGGAGGAGGAGAGGCGCGCAGGTGGAGGAGGAGCAGCGGCGCGGGCGCCGGCGCGGGAGAATTGGGCGGACGGCGGCAGGCGTGCGAAATTTTGGCAGCCTGCCGGCGTCCAAACAATCCTCGCGCGAATGGGGAAGAAGGAGGGGGCGCGGGTAGTTATAGTTTCGAGCTTTTGCACCGGTTCCAGCCACGAACCGGTGCAAAAGCTCAAAATTATGGCTGCCTTTTGGCTTTTTCCCCTTTTTTTGGGTGTTTCGCGTGGCTTCTTCCCGCTTTTTTTTTGGGTGTTTCGCGCGGGATAGGTTCCAGCCATGACGCCGCGCGGGATAGGTTTCCGCCACGACGCCACGCGGGACATTTTCCCGCCACGACACCGCGCGGCATATTTTCCCGCCACAACGCCGCGCGGGATAGGTTCCCGCCACACGACACGCGGGATATTTTCCCTGCCACGATGCCACACGGGATATTTTCCCGCCACGACGCCGCGCGGGACATTTTCCCGCCACGACGCCGCGCGGGATATTTTCCCCGCCACACGACGCCGCGCGGGATATTTTCCGCCACGACGCGAAGTGCGGAGATTTCCCGCCTACACGCCCTCTATAAATAGTACGTCCCCGCCTCTCCCACTTCACTCATCACCGAACCCTAGCCCATTTCACAATGCCCACAAAGCCGCACCCGCCGCCGGTGGAGGTGGACCAGCAGCTCGCGGAGATAGAGGACTCGGAGGAGCTGCAGCAGCAGCTGCGGCAGGAGGCGGCAGCCAGGAGGGCAGCAGCGGATGAGGTGGACCCGCAGCTCGCAGAGATAGAGGAGTGGGAGGACTTGTCAACACCCGGATTTTTAAGTCCAGATGCCTATTATGCCATACATTGCAATCCCAGGAATATTGTTTTTGCGAGACATAATAGATTGATATCACAGAACATCATTCATTACAAACCATAATTGTCTTACATCAAAGGATCAGATGATCCAATCTTACAATAACGAGTTGATCTAATGATCAATTACAAAACATACAAATGAAGAAACGTAGTAGCGGTCCATCCTGTTCCACAGTGCAACGCTTGACGTCGAGAGTAGTCCTAGTTATCATAGACATCCTGCTGTCCATCCTCTTAGTACTGGTTCTCCTTCTTCATAGTCTGGCCATTTGAATAGCCAGGGACACAGCCATGAGTACTTTAAAGTACTCGCAAACTAATACTAGTGTAAGCACTATCAACAATGGTAAAGGGGTTCTAAGCTCTAGGTTTATTTGCATAAAGCCAGTTTTATTTCATAAGCACTTAGTAGTAAAAGACTCTTATTTGCCTAACTAACTCAAGTGGGAACATTAGTGTCATTCCCACAACTCGTTGTGATCAAGTCAAGTCACCTTTCCTTCATTATTAGAAAACATCCGAGAATGGAACAAGATGGCCATCCAACCGTCCACAACCGCTGACACGGCTATTCGAATAGGTTTACACTCGCGAGAGGTTGTACACTTGTGCCACAACTTTTGATTACATCCGTCAGGGATAACCCTGAATAATCATACTCAGTATGCGGATCATCAATCATAACCTTTCACTTAAATATCCTAGTATAGGCACCTCTCCCCATGAGCTTGGCCTCCCAGTGAAGACAAACCGTCAACCTGGGAACCGCACAGTGGCTTGGGTAGGACTTTCACCTCATATTCATGTCATTTCACATTGAACGGAGGCAGCCTCCGGCATAACCCCTATGACGCTTGTTTAGAGGGAACCCATACTAGAATACATAAACTTCCAGTTAAGCCCTACCCATAATCAGGTATTGTGGGGGTACTTGTAAAATTGGAATGGTATCGCATCCGAACCCAATCATCAGTTTTTGTCAAAGTCACCATGTCCTTCATGTCATATTCACCTTCAAAAATCTTTCAATAGAATGACTCATCATTCCAAGGTTTTAAAAGTCATTGGTTTTCACATGTTCCCCTCTAGAGTAGTCACCTTTAGTTTTAGCACTAGCAACTAGTCGAGGGGTGCTAGCTAACTTGTAGCTATCTAGGCTAAATTTGATACTCTTGTAGTACTCTATACTTAGACCAAAGTTAACTATAAAAGGAAGCCTTGATAATCAAAGTAAAAGCCTTGTGAGATAAAAAAACTCGGGACTTGGAAAGTAAAACACAAAGTAGTATGGTAGTGGTGCCTTGCTCAAGTAGAGCTTGCACTTGGGTAACTTGCAAGAGTATAGCTTGCCTTGATTGGTACAGTTGATCAAAGCTTTTTCTTCTTCCTGGTAGAATACCTCCTCCTCCCGGTAGTCCTCGTGACTAGCGTCTATAAACGGATACGAGGTATACAATCACCACACAAAGCTTAAGTACTAGACTTAACACACAAATGGGTCACACAAGCTAATCTAGCATCACAACATTATTAACATGTTGGTTGACTTTGTGTTCTTGTTAAGGAAAATAATTTCCTCTCATTGAAGTATTTCTTAGGGTTTCCATTTAGTTCTTTGGAGAAATAATTTCCTCTCATTGAATCTTGTTAAGATTTAATCTCCTCAAATAATAAGGTATGAACACAGGTTGACCAAGGTCAACACCTCATATTTATCATTTGGGAAAATGATTTAAATGAGGTATTACACCTCATGCAATTTAACACTACCTTAGTAATAATTTAATATCACCAAATAATACAATATGAGATTATATAGACCAAAGTCATTACCTCATATTGAATTACTTGAGACAAAGATTTAAATGAGATAATACCTCTCATAGTATTCAAGAAATAAATCTGGGGTAATTTAAATGGACTAGAAATGGCCACATAGCCATTATTTTGCTCTAGCCCATGATCCTTTGAAACAACTATGTCATATTTTTGCATAAACAATTAGAGTATAAGAAATGTGATTTATGAGAGTTGGAAACAAATAAAAAGCATTTCTGGTTAATTTTTAATAATTGTTTGAAATTTGAAAAGTTATTGCCTTGTTATTTTTAGTGCAAGTGATCTACAATGAATCTAGGGTTGAGACCAGTGGGGTTGGGTAGATCATTTCATAAGCTTTCTATAATAACCCAGAACATAGGATCAACGAAGGGTAGATTTAGAAATGGGATGTGCATTTCATCGCAAAACGGGGGAAATTTTCGTGCCTTGTTGCAACTAAACCTAAGAGGGATCGAAGTTCTATCTCGAATTGCTATTAGGGTTTGGCAAGTCGAGGTGTGAATTTTGACATGACTTCTTTTGTATCTTGTTGATTTTGGATTTCAATTTCATTTGACAAGTAATATATATAATTACAAACTTAAGAATAAGCAATGAATAAAAAGTAAATATGGAAATTGAATTCATAATTTAAAAACAACTCATTAATTCAAATGACTATGGAATTTCAAATTGAAATTTAAATACAACACATAAGCTCATAGAGAAACATTGAGCTTTATTGATATATAAACACACATGCATGGTCTTTACAATATTCTTATTACAAGAATTTAATGAATATTAAACGTAAATAAAAAGAACGAGTACAACATTTGATCCTAAACTAAGATCCTAGACTAAGAACTTGTAAGAAATGCTTACATGGCCATATTCATCTTCAAAACTCTGAAAATAAAGCAACAATAGTAGCCAGAGGGTTAGTGAATCACATATATTCAGTTTGGACAAGAACCAAGTGTCATTGACACTTGTGTCTATCCAAAGACTTGGACAAGACAAGGATAAGAGCAAGAACAGACCAAAACCGAGCACACCAGGGCTCAAGTTTCACCACGAAGACATGTAGGTGCATGTGCAAAGAACAGACACAACACACATAGATGAGTCACTAGACAGGGCCAGGGTAAGGTGTCAAGGCCAGAGGAGAACCACAAGCAAGAATAAATAGGATAGAAACCCTAGAAAGGATGCACAACTAACGTAGAGCATCATTCAAGCAAGCAACAACCAAGAACATCCAGTGTTCTTCACTGTTCTTGCTCAAGAACATCACAAACCATCACAGAACCAACCATCCATCCAAAACCACCAACCAATCACCAGAAATCATGGTGACTTAAGGAGGAGACCATCCAGAAGTCTGCATCAACAAATCATTTCTTTCTAGGAGCTGGAACAAGGTATACCTAGTTCTG
>NC_061511.1:40348768-40365320 GCF_022539505.1 Lolium rigidum
ACCACTTTATTATTGCCTCTTGGGCATATCTCCAACATGAATCCCCAAAGCATTAGGAATCGTTATTCCCAAGTCTAGGAGTTTCTTCGCGTGCCCAGACATCTTGAGCACATGCTCGCTAACGGAGCTGCTCTCTTCTATCTTACAGTTAAAGAACTTTTCAGAAGCATCATAGCTTTCCATGGCCGCATGAGTTTCAAATATCATTTTGAGCTCACTGATTATATCTATAGGGTCGTGGTTCTCAAAGCGTTTCTAAAGTTCCGATTCTAAACCGTAGAGGATGGCACACTGAACTATGGTGTAATGATTCTTTCGAGTGAGGTAAACATTTTTAGCCTCATCCAGCGGTGGATCAAGCACATAGAGCAGTTTCCAGTAGTGAGGACAATCCTCATGTTACGGAACCAGTCCGTAAAGTTGCTTCCATTGTTTTTCAGCTTTTCTTTCTCTAGGAACGAATTAAAGTTGATGGTAGGGGTCACCATAATCTACAACATATTTGCAAAGAGTTTAGACTAAGTTCATGATAAATTGAGTTTACTATTAATTATTAAATTAACTAGATGAACTCCCACTCAAAACAACATCCCTCACGTTGGCTTAGTGATTACACGAACCAAATCCACTACACCAAGTCCGATCATCACGAGAGATGATGTAGCTTCAATGGCAAACATCAACATGTTCATCATATCATCTATATGATTCATGCTTAACCTTTTGGTTTGCCATGTTCCGAGGCCATATCTGTACATTCTAGGCTCGTCAAGTTAAACCTTAGTTTCCGCATGTGCAAATCTGGCTTGCACCCGTTGTATGCACACGTTGAGTCTATCACACCCGATCATCACGTGATGCTTCGAAACAATGATTCTTAGCAACAGTGCTAACTAAAGACGAACACTTTATTATCTTGATTTTTTTTAGTGAGAGGGATCATCTTATAATGCTACCGTCACGATCTAAGCAATACAAGATGCATAAAAAGGATTAACATCACATGAAATTCATAATGTGATATGATATGGCCCTTTTATCTCTACGCCTTTGATCTTCATCTCCAAAGCACGGGCATGATCTCCATCATCGTCGGCGGGGCGTCAAGGTCAATGGCGCCATCTTCATGGTTGTCCACCACGTGTAGCAACTATTACAACTACTTTGAAATAAAACTACTACATGATAAATCGATAAGAAATTAAAGATAACCATAAGGCTCCTGCCGGTTGCCACAATACAATAAGGATCATCTCATACATCAAATATATTCACAATCACATCATGGCCATATCACATCACCAACCCCTGCAAAAACAAGTTAGACGCCTCTAATTTTGTTTGCATATTTTACGTGGCTTGGGGTTTTCGAGTAAGATCTGATCTACCTACGAACATGAACCACAACGCTGATACAAGTGTTGTCAATTGCAAATTGTAAATTGGATCTTAACTATGGTGAGAGAAACTGACACCCACAAAGCCACTTATGCAATACAAGTTGCATGTCAAGCGTGGAGCAAGTATCATGAACGCGGTCATGTAAGGTTAGCCCGGGCCCCTTCATCCCACCATGCCACAAGATGCAAAGTACACGATAAACAAGAGACAACAAAAGCATCAATGCCCACAAACCATTGTGTTCTACTCGTGCAACCAATCTATGCATAGACACGGCTCTGATAACACTGTAGGGATTCGTAGCATAGAAAACAAAAAATTTCCTACCGCAAGAACGAATAACAAGCCAAGATCTAATCTAGTAGATGGTAGCAACGAGGTGAAGATCAACATACACTCGAAGATCACTAAGCGTTAACGAGATAAATCTCGTGGTTGATGTATTCGATCACTTGCCGCTTTCAAAAGCGCGTAGAAGATCTTGACGGTGCCCCAATCGGGCAGCACCTCCGCACTCGGTCACACGTACGGTGTCGATGAAGACATCCTTCTCCCCGTTCCAGCGGGCAGCGGATGTAGTAGATCCTCCTCGGAATCCCGGTAGCATGACGGCGTGGTGACGGTGGTGGTGGAGAACTCCGGCAGGGCTTCGCCAAAACCTTGCGGGATGTATGAGGAGGAAGGGCTAGTGTTTCAAAGAGAGGGGGGCTTGGGGCACCGGACTTGGGTGCCCCTTGGTGGTGCGGCTGCTTGTGGTGGCCGGCCCCCTCCCCTCTCCTCCTCTATATATAGGTGGAAAACCTAGGGTTCCCCCAAAACCACTTTGGAGTCCAACTCCAAAACTTACCAAAATTGGAAACCTAGAGGAAGAGGGATTCCTCCCTTTCCTTCTTGTTTGGCCGGCCAAGATGGTGGAGTCCACCATGGACTCCACCTTTCCACTTGGTGGGTCGGCTAGGGCTGGTGGAGTCCCTTCGGGACTGTAATAACCCAGAACATAGGAACAACGAAGGGTAGATTTAGAAATGGGATGTGCATTTCATCGCAAAACGGGGGAAATTTTCGCGCCTTATTGCAACTAAACCTAAGAGGGATCGAGGTTCTCTCTCATTTTGCACTTAGGGTTAGGCAATGTGAGTTAGGGAAATTTCGACATGATCTCTTTTGTATCTTGTTGATTTGGGGAATTGATTTCATTTGACAAGTGTTAATACATTTAACAATAAACATTGAACAATATAAAATGGAATTCATAAATTAAACACAACTTATGAATTCAAACAACTTTGAATTTCAAAGTGAATCATAAATACAATGTTTATTCCAGAATATAAATATTACATAAATCAAAAGCTCATAAACAAAAACTTGGGCTTTATTGATATCACAACACAGATTACAAAGTCTTTACAATATTCTTGATACAAGAATTGATGAATAATAAACAGAAATGAAAATAAAGATTACAATATTATTCCTAAACTAAAACCTAGACTATATGACTTGAAGTATTTCTTCATGACCATGTCCATCTTCAAAAACCTGCAAAGTAAAACACCAACACTAGCCAGAATGTTAGTGTTAGTCAAATAATTCAGTTTGGACAGAACCAAGTGTCATGCACACTTGTGCTTGTCCAAAACCATTAACGACACAAGATAAGGGCAGCGACGAGACCAAACCTGAGCACACACCAGGGGCTCAAGTTTCAGCATATGAGAGCACACAGCTCAAGTGTCTTTGGGCAGCAACAGACAAGGCCATGCATCGGCTTAGTCACCCAAGCAAGCCGAGGCTTGTGTGTCAATGCAAGGATAGAAGCGGGGTTCATATAAAAGGGGCATAAACCCTAGAAATCATAACCGATCGACCGGATAAAGATTCACCGGGTAAGGGTGAAGCAAGAACAAGCTCAGTTCATCCAGTTCTTGAGCAAGAACAGAACCAACACACACAACCACTCAAACCACCAGAGATCATGGTGACCTGAGAAGATCATCCAAGATCTGGAGGTGAAGGGCTGTGACACAAACCCAAGTCTGCATCAACAAAGCATTTCTTTCTAGGAGCTGGATTAAGGTATACCAAATACCTGGAAAAGATCCAATGGATCTAATCCATCATATGCATGAAATAAGCATGGGATGAGCAGATGCTCATATGGGTAGATCATCACTTGGTTTTCACCAAGGATTACTGCCAGTCAAAAGCCACTAAAATAGAAAGCATCTAGGTACAGATCTTGTACACAGGAACTAGCAAGACCACATGCACAGATAGCACCAGTAGATGGCAAAGATTAGCAGCTAAGACTACACAGTAAATCCTAAGCATACAACCATCAGAAACCCTAGATTTCTTCACATGCAAGCATATTGGCATTCATATTTATTATGATCCCCAACTATGCAAGCAAAGAAGAGTAGCCAACAAGATCCAACCAACCATGTGAGCAACCAGTCATTAGCAAGGCTACTGAGGTCACATCACACTTAGCACCAATTAAGAGAAAGCCAAATACAAAGCATCACTATCCAGAAATGGATTCAGACTCTAATTGCTTGTAAAGGAATCATGAATCATAAATTCAGACACAAGCAAGTAATTCAATCATCACTGCATAAGCAGTTCATCATCATTTAAGTAATTCAAGCATGAATTTATCACAGATCCATGCTAAGCATTGACAGTAGCATACTGTTGAGCAACACAGTTAATCTATAGCCACTAGAGCAAGTCTAGGTAGCTAAGATGAGAAACAGCACAAGTAAGCAACAGCACAGTGATGCTTGAGCATCAGCATCACAAAGATAATTGAATCATATAGCCATAGTATTAGCCAGTAAGCAATCACTGACAATCAATTGATCAAATGGATCAATCATAGCAAGCCAAGTTACATAGAGAGGTTAGCCAACAAGCAAAGAATGATCCAATGGATCATTGGCTTGCAGAGGTAGCACTGAAGCATATCACAGGCACCACTGGCACACACACAAGTGTCACAGATGCATCACAAGTACACCTAGACAAGCAAGCATGATAGACCAGTAAGCATAAGCAAGTCATAACCAAGCATAGCATGGCATAGTTAGCTCTTGAGCAAGCACAGTAGAGCATGGCAAGTGTAGAGCAAGCTAGGAGCAGCAGAGAAGCAAGCACAGCATGAACAGCAAGCAAAGTAGCATGTGCCAGTACCAGTAAATGGTAATTGGGCCATGAACATTCAATTAACAGAAGCACAGGCAAATTGCATAGGAATAGCATGGCTCTGTGTGATCACAGGATCACCAGAGAGCAGCAGAGCATGATGAGGAAGAAGAACAGTAACAAGGGGAGGCGCACAGAGAGCAGAGGAGATACAACACTTACTTGCGCCTGGAAGCAGAGGCTAGGGCATGGCGAGGCAGTGCTCGCGCGGCCCTAACAGCTGCAAGTCCAGGGTAGGCGCCGACGTTACGCCGGCGAACCCAGACACGAACCAGCACCACCGTAGCAGCACCTGAGGCGACGGCACGAGTACTGCAAGCAGCACCCGCGCCAGGTCAACCCAGGCATGTACCCATCGTCGGCGAGGACGAGATCTCGCCGGAGTTCGTCGAGGCGATTCTCCACGAGATCCAGATGGAAGGCGATTCGCCAGGAGAGGACGAGAAGGGAAAAACTGCGCGGACAGATCGATAGATCTGCTCGCGGCGGTTCAGGATCGGTAGGTGGCTACGGCGGAGGAGCACGGCGATGGCCGGAGCGAAGCGGCGGCCATGGCGGCGACGCCATCGCCACGGGAGTCGCCAGAGGTTAGGGTTAGTCGAGTGAGTGAGAGGGCCGAGTGAGAGTGAGTGAGGTGGGCCGCTTCGGCGCCACCGAACCCAAAAGGGGAGCAGCCTTATTGGGCCGTCCCTTGATACTGTTCTTCCCAATGGTAATTCAATTCAAACTAAGTAACATGTGTAGGGATTCGTAGCATAGAAAACAAAAAATTCCTACCGAAAGAACGAATAACAAGCAAAGATCTAATCTAGTAGATGGTAGCAACGAGGTGAAGATCGACATACCCTCGAAGATTGCTAAGCGTTAATGAGATAAATCTCGTGGTTGATGTAGTTGATCACTTGCCGCTTTCAAAAGCGCATAGAAGATCTTGATGGTGCCGCAATCGGGCAGCACCTCCGCACTCGGTCACACGTACGGTGTCGATGAAGACGTCCTTCTCCCCGTTCCAGTGGGAAGCGGATGTACTAGATACTCCTCGGAATCCCGGCAGCACGATGGCGTGGTGTCGGTGGTGGTGGAGAACTCCGGCAGGGCTTCGCCAAAACCTTGCGGGAGGTATGAGGAGGAAGGGCTAGGGTTTGGGAGAGAGGGGGGCTTGGGGCGCTGGCCTTGGGTGCCCCTTGGTGGTGCGGCTGCTTGTGGTGGCCGGCCCCCTCCCCTCTCCTCCTCTATATATAGGTGGAAAACCTAGGGTTCCCCCAAAACCACATTGGAGTCCAACTCCAAAACTTACCAAAATTGGAAACCTAGAGGAAGAGGGATTCCTCCCTTTCCTTCTTGTTTGGCCGGCCAAGATGGTGGAGTCCACCATGGACTCCACCTTCCCACTTGGTGGGTTGGCTAGGGCTAGTGGAGTCCCTCCAGGACTCCACCTGCCATAGTGAATTGTTCCGAATGATTCTAGAACCTTCCATAAATTCACCGGACCAATTTCCAAACTAGGAATGTGACTTCCTATATATGAATCTTATTCTCCAGACCATTCCGGAACTCCTCGTGATGTCCTGAATCCCATCCGAGACTCCGAACAATATTCGAACTCCATTCCATATTCCATATCTACTTAAAATGACATCGAACCTTAAGTGTGTCACCCTATGGTTCGCGAACTATGCAGACATGATCGAGACACTTCTCTGATAGCGGGACCTGGAGATCCATAATGGCTCCCACATATTCAACGATGACTTCGTGATCGAAAGAACCATTAACATATGATACCGATTCCCTTTGGCGCGCGATATTTTACTTATCCAAGGTTTGATCGTCGGTATCTCAATACCTAGTTCAACCTCGTTACCGATAAGTACTCTTTACTCGTACCGTGATATGACATCCCTTGTGAGCCAGTCACATGCTTGCAAGCTAATTGGATGACATTCCACCGATAGGGCCCAGAGTATATCTATCCGTCATTTGGATGGACAAATCCCACTATTGATCCACGTGATTCAACCTATACTTTCTGAACACTTAATGCCACCTTTATAACTACCCATTTACAAAGTAGTGTTTGATGTCATCAAAGCATCCATCCAGTGTATGTGATTAACATGATCTCATGGTCGAAGGATTAGGTTACTATGTATCTTAAAGCTTGAAGCAAAACGAACTTAATGACTTGATCATACGCTACGCTTACTATGGGTGTATGTCCATCACATCATTCACCTAATGATATGATCTTGTTATTAATAACATCCAATGTTCATGATCATGAAACTATGATCATCTATTAATCAACAAGCTAGTTTAACAAGAGGCTTACTAGGGACTCTTTTATGTTTACAAAACACACAAGTATTAATGTTTCCGGTTAATACAATTATAGCATGGGATGCAAACATTTATCATAAACACAAAGATATAATAATAACTATTTTATTATTGCCTCTTGGGCATATCTCCAACAATATGTCAGGGCGATTCAAATTGTTGTTTTAATTTTCCAATGCCCCACTTAATATTGCTATGCCTGTAGCCCTTGCAATTCATCAAGCATCATATTATCGCATTGCAATACCTTGTATTGATTTGCACACTTTCTTCTTGTATGTGCTATTTGATTCTTCTCGAGTAGACACCGACACCGAGCAGTACGAGCAGGAGTTCGAGTACCACCCCGAGGAGGATATCACTTGTACCACTACCGCTGATCTGACAGGCGAGCCCTCCCTCCTTCACCTATTTTACAGTTTTACTCTCGTTGCTCTATTGCTATCCTTTGTTGCGTTCTGTTCGAGTCACATGTCCTATTCCACTTGTTATCCATATGAGCCATGTTACCTCTCCGATACCTAACACCCTTTGTTTGATGTTTTGGCAAGCCTTGCGAGTCATAGTGCGAGTCTCAGGGTTCTGTTGTTATCTCGATACTTTCAGGATATGTTGGGTTAAGTTGACACATGCTTCATCTTTGGATAATGTTGTTGGAGTTAATCATGATAAGTTGTAACAACTAAAATTTGATGTGGGCTAATAAATAATGAAGTGGCATCAGTGGGCCCCTTTGTGAAAGCATCGGATCTTTGTCTCGCTTGTGTCCCCTAGGACCCGAGTTCTTATTATATGTTCTAAGGTTGAGCGCACTAACCACTCGCGGGAGGTTTTATCGGGACCCCCCCCCTTGACTAATTACTTTTCTCAAGTCTCTTGAAAAGGGGGCCACAACTTTGGTTTTATTTGTCTATGTCATGTTTGCCATGCTTTACTTATTGTTGCCTTTGGGTGCTTTACTTCCTGTTGCCTTTGGGTGTTTATATTATGTACTGTACCTTGCGGGACGTTTAGCAAAGCAGGTGGTTTGCCTAACCTAGCCGCCGACGCAAACCCTGGGTCCGTTTCGGAGGACGGCCGTACTTCGCCACAGGTAGCTTAGCGGGGTGGCCCCCCTATAGTTTCTTGCAGATCTAGGAACAGTCTTGTCGTGATATCTTTCCTCGACGGATGGAGGATAGTACGTGTGTGTATGGGACCAGTAGTGCACCCCTGCAGGGTAAATCTTTTCGGAAAGCCCTGTCCGTGGTTATGGATGACTTGGAGATGTTTAACCCGATCATAGAACAACTTGCACCAGATACTTGTTGCTAATAACCTGCTAATAACTTGCGTAGTAAGTTAGCATTACTACAACTGACCGCTAATAAAACTTGTCAATCGTGTGAGTGCCAGTACATTGCTTCTTCACCTCGTGTGAAGGGGATATGTGTATTTGGCTGGATTATGCTTGAGTAGTTTCTAGTTGGATACTGTTGCGCTCTCTTACCTTCTCTGTATAGAAGAAAGTTGTGGCGTGTCTCTATAAGTTAGTTCAACCTTTGCTGCTGCTAAACTCCACCATATAGCCCGGCGTGCATAGCCAATTTCTAGTCTCACTGAGTACATGTGCCTCGGTACTCACGCTCTGCTTTCTCCCTCTTTTTCCGCCAACCGCTGGCCCGATGTTGCAGGTATGACAGGTTATGAGCAGACGTCAGGAGGCTACTTCGTTGAGTTCACAGAAGCCGACTTTGTCGAGTAGCGAGTGCGTTCCTAGGCAGCAGCATGTGGCTTGTTAGTTATAGATCCATCTGTTTATGTTCCGGACTCTTAGTCCTATTTGGATCTTGTCTGTACTCAGACTATTTGCTTCCGCTGATGTAACGATGTATTGTTTGACATGTGTCATTGAGTGTAATTTGTACTTTGCTCTATAGAGCTTTTGCTATATCTTATTTCCATTTTTTGTGTCATAGTTGTTTATGTTGTGATACGTAACTCTGTATTCCACCCTTGCATCCTGTGTACCGTGCGTGTATGTTGTGAAGTGCACATGAAGGTGAAGCACTCAGGTCTAAGGCCAATCGTGAGCCCCATGATGTTTAGTTGTGCATGAGCATGTCGAGATTCGTCTTGGCCTGCCAGTACTCCGGACGAAATGGTGACTTCACGGTCCCTTGTATTAACCTCATACGCAATTACTCCTCATGGCATGCACGTTTTCTTGAGCCCTTACTCCTGGGGCTTACAGGCTCTTCAGTATTGTCCTTTATCAGTGGTGGAGGGACAGGGACACCAGCACCACCCTCACCAGCCAGTAGTCTTTTTCTACCCTTTTTATTTTCTATGCCAAAGTAATTTGTGGCATATCAATATATATTTCAATATTTGTGATATACCTTCTGCTCAAAGTGTCAAATATATATACACACATACAGACACTTTGTCACATTGGATCTAACTAAATATTTTAGTAACCAAGACTTTTCACTTTTGTTGTCTCATTTGTCATTTCATGTATACATGCTAATTAGATTTAAAAAACAAGTTCAATTTTTTTTATACTCGGCAGTCCATATTTTTAGTGTATGTAAAGCATGGTTCTTTGGTGCGCACCCATTTTTCTTAAATATTTTTCCCTTCGACAAATTATGAAACAAATAACATTGGTTACTAATGCCATGGAGTATTTCATATCTGCAAAATTTTGTTCAAAAATATGAAATATTGTGGATTTTTGTTACAAAGACCACAAAACTCCATTTTTCATGAAATTTTACAGATGTTAAATACACGGGATAACTAAGTACTATGATTTTTTTTTGAATTATCAATTTTTTTTTAAAAAAGCAACTGCCCAACAACTACAAGGCTATAATAATCGTGTTTTACTTTCCTGTATTCCTATCCTCCTATTGGCTTTGTCATTGCAATTTTGCCTGGTAATGTTATCCTCGGCCTTTCCTCCAAAAACACATAGGATTATAACAAGCATGTCAATTGATATGCTATATGATAATGCATTGTTTTTCTACATCGCCATGCCATATCTTCATTGTTACAATAAATGTGCTGTTGCAGTTTACATTTCTTCCATCTTATTAATGTGCTCATCTCTTTTTCCCTCATTGGAAGCATCGCTGTTTGTAGGGGTCGAAATGGATCAGATATAAATCAGTAGTAATTTGTTTCAATATTTTATTTTAAAATAGATGCCAATATGAATACAAACTGGATGTCATAGCAAATAGGAATATGAGTATTATTATTCTAACATATGTAGTGGCAAGATATTTATGATACTCTCACATATATAGCATTTTAATTATTTCATTTAATAAATTTTATCTAAAGGAACATGAATTCACATTAAAATAAGTATAGTTCATTATCAAATATGAATAGTTGGACAAAATGCAAATGCAAGAGACCTGAGCCATCTCTTGGCCTTGTCATTCCTTGCAATTTGCAAGGGAATCGTGTAAGCCCCAGAAGTAAGGGCTCAATTTAACGCGCATGCCATGAGGAGTAATTGCGTATGCGGTTACTACAAGGGACCGTGAAGTCGCCATGTAGTCTGGAGTACCGGCAGGCCAAGACGTATCTCGACACGCTCATGCGCAACTAAACATCATGGGGCTCACGATTGGCCCTAGACCTGAGTGCTACACCTTCCTGTGCACTTCACAACATACACACACTGTGCACAGGGTACATGTGTGATATACAGAATACAACTATCACAGCATCAACAACTATGACACAAAAGATGGAAAAAGGTTTAAGTTGTTCTATGATCGAGTTAAACATGTCAAAGTCATCCATAACCGCGAACATGGCTTTTCAAAAAGATATCACCCTGCAGGGATGCACTAATGTACCCATACACGCATGTCCGACTCCACAAGCAAGGGTTTTGAGAAAACATGCCAGCGAAACCTCGCATCACAACCCCTCCCTTCACCACAGACCAAGTCCAAGAAGCCACCTAACTAAGTTGAATCCGTATCGAAGTCTGGCCGAATCTCTGTGGCGGACCTAGCTTTGTGCGTTAGCGTACTAGGTGTCAGTGCCCGGCGGGATGACCACTTCGCAGCGGCTCCGCAACCTACGAGAGTGCAAGAGGCAACGCGGCTACAAGGCACACACAGCTTCCCCAAAAGTAACATCATATCCTCTGACCACAAAGAAACAAAGCTTGCACGCCCGGGAGAAACAAAACGTTACAAATTAATTGTGGCACTTGAACAGTGGAAGCAGTTCCGGTAATAGGTCGAGGGGGCCCCAGTGAACCTCCCACGTGTGGTTAGTGCGCTCAGTCTTGGATTAGAAAACAAGAACTCATCCTAATTATAAAAGTGGACACAAGTGAGCCATGGTAAAACCAAAATACAGCTGACCCACCGATGCCTCTGCTTATCCATTTTAATATTAACATTTAAGTGAGCCATGATTATCTCCAACAAGAGATATAGCAAGAAAAACAACTTCCCAACAACCCAACATATCCCGATAACAGATCGAGATAACAGCAGGACCCTAAACTCGTGCTACAACTCGCAAGGCTTGCCAAACATCAAACAAAGGGTAATGGGTAAGGCGGAAAGACACGACTCATGTGGGTAATAGGTGGAAAGGACATGTGACGCAGCAGGACATAACATATGGATAGCAAGAGAACAACGAGAGTGAAACTATAAAATAGGTGAAGGAGGTGGGCTCGCCTGTCAGAATGGAAGGAGAAACACGAAGGCGATCCTTAGGGTGATGTAGAGGAACTCCTTCTCGAACTGCTCGGTGTCGGTGACTACTCGAGAAGAACCAACACACATACAAGAAGAAGATGCGCAAATCAATACAAGGAATGCAATGCTCAATATGATGCATGATGATTTGCAGGATGGTTTATGCATAGCAAAATTAAGTGGGGTGTTCAAATATAGCATGCGATAATAGAACACCCTCACATAACATTTAGTTATAGTTGCAATTTTAAATAGGCTGGAACAGGGATGATGTCAATGATGCATGACAAGTGCAGATTTGAAATCCTCATATTTCTATAATGAATTTCGATATAAAATTTGTTGGATTTGAAGTTATAGAACCTTAGTTATGAATTAAACAAGTTTTAGGTATTTTAATCCATTTTATAAAGTGGTCAATTTATTTGTGCAAAAGGTAAAACAAGTGATAGATTTGAAAAGCTCACATTTTTCTGAAACCAGTGATATATTATATGTGAGGTTTTGAATTTGAAAACCATTTGATTTGCAAACAAAATAGAATTGCAAAGGAATTAGAAGAACAGGATTTGGGAAACTAGGGTTTCTGCCATTTTGCACCGGGTAGGAGTCTGGCCACTGCTGCTGACAGCATGGCCCCAGTGCCACGTAAGCTCCAGCGTGGCACAAGGCAAAAAGGTGGGTTTTATTCCGCGCCCGCGGGGTTCGATGTCGGGTCGCTCCAGTGAGAGACGTGGCCGAGTGCCACTGCGATGCTGCTGTGTGTTTTGTAAAAACCAGGGACTGGAACCAGAGGAAGTGTGCGTTGACGTTAACTGAACTTTCATGTGAAAAACCGACACTTGCTGTCTGAAGGTTGACACTTGAACTGAAGAACGTGAAAGCAGTGGCGCGGCGGAGCAGATCATCGATGGTGTCCACATTCTGGCGGTGCTACGGTGTGGTGGAGATGGAGTTGAGCATGTACATGAGCTCGCGCATCGAATGGTACTGAAAGGGTGGCCTAAAGCTCACGGAAACAGCGGCGCACGTCGCCGGAATTCATGTCCGTGGCGGTGGCTTGCAGCGACATCTCGAATCGGTGAAGCGAGGAAGCAAACGAGCAGAAAAAAGGGTGGAGGTGATCTGGCTGCTCAATGCGAGGTTTCTGGGTGAAGGAAATGAGCGGCGGCGGGGCGTAGGCGAGGCCGCGGTCGCCGGACTCTGTGAAGAAGACGGCGGTGGTGAGGTTGATAGCGTGCAGACCCTGGCGCGGTTTGTTCCGTGAAGACGATGTCGAGGAAGAGGAAGAAGTGGCGGTTCTTTTCCCATTCTCAGGTTGGCTCGCGACGGTCCAGGTCGACGGTGAGCTTGGCGACGAGCGGCGCATTTCTCTCGGGAACACACAGAGAAGGTGGAGAAGGAAGAAGGAGGCGGCGCGAAGAGGGAGAAGCAAGCTAAGGGCCGATCGATGGGGAGCTCCAGTACGTGTCGTCCATGGCGATGGTTTTACCCGATATGGTGGTCGTAGACGACGTGGAAAGGAAGAAGGTGCTCGCGTGGCGTACCTCTTCGGTAAAGGGCCACATGGGCTGCAGGGTAAACTGGGCCACCGGTTAGGTTAGCTGGTTGGGCTGGCTGGGTAGGGTTAGAAGGCTGGGTTGGTTTAGCTGGTTAGGGTTAGCTATGTTAGGTTTTCCCTTTTCTTTTATTTTTGTTACTATTTTCTGTTTTAAAAATCATTTTTCCTTTGAATTCTTTTCTGAAATTTTGAGGTGAGAAGATTTGGAAGTTTAAAAAGTGGAATTTAACTCAGAGAAGGCTCAGCCTTATATACCAACTACGGTAGGCTTGAGAGAGTAGAAGAAAAAGGAAAGGAGTGGGACATAGAGAAAAATGGAATAGCAAAAATATTTTGTATCAAAATATTTGGAAACCCTAAATATTTTTATTTGGAACCAAGACAGAACATTTTCAACATTCCAAAGAAAACACATTCTTAAGTTGATTAATTGCAAAGTAAGAGGTTAAAGAGAGGGGTTTAATATTAACCCATATTACTAGAAGTTTTGGCATGACCTTTTTGAAAATGGTCAAGTGGTAGAAAAAGGATAGGTAGGCTTTTCTTGTAACATCACAAGGGATGTAGCAAGAGGAAGAAACAAGAGAGAGAGAAAGAGAGGACAAGCACACAAAAAACAAAGCCAAAAGCCAAGTGCAATTTATTAAAACCAAAGGTGGTAATATGCATGAGTGCAATATGATGACATGTCGAAATGCAAGAAAAACACAAGGGATCTAGATTGATACTCTTGGGATGTTACAATCGTATCCTCTTCCTTTCCTTCATGCTATATTGTGCGCATAAGTCCCACGCAAATTACAACGGCAAGGCATAATGGCAACATAGTTTTTTGTGTGCTTTGTGGCTAGCTTGAGCATATTTGCCAAGCATGTATTGTCTGTGGGATGATGGTAGATGACCATTTTACAAAGAAATCATATGTTTATTTTAGCTTTTCCCTAAGATTCAACTTGAGTAGTATCACAGACCGTGATTGAGAAATGCAATGGATCAGATTAAACAAGAAGAGAGAATCATAAACTACTACATCAAATCTACATATACGAAAACAGGAGAGATGGAAGGAGCCACATTAATAAAAAGGAAGAAAATCCCATGATGATCAGGAGAAAAACAAAAGATCAACACCTCTCATTTTGGTGGGATGGCACTATCACAGTTACATTAATTGTGGCAACCAAGATAAAAGAGATCACCTTTTTTCATGGGCCTAGATAATGATGGTGTGGATTAATATCATTAATCGAGAGAGAAAATCATCTATAGCATTCCACGAGGATATTCGCCTAATTATGCACGCATGCATGTGCGATCTTCCTACCATTTTGAAGATATAGTATATATGCTTGCGTGCATGTGTCGTACACAATTAGAGAATCTTTGAGAGCCTAAGGCCTTGCCAGTACAATTTCCATGGGAATCATGTTCTCACTCTATCTTCTCACCAAGAAAGCTTAAATAATAATCTAGTAACCAAGGTTAAGGTTATGGTGGAGTGACTGGCGGGAAAAGGCTTTTTTTTAGGAGAGAGATCCGCATCCACATCTTGCTACAAAGCATCACAATATTATTGGTGACTGTAAATTCTCAATAGTGCTTTACCATCAAATCTTCTTAATGCATGAGACCGACATATATGATTCTACTCCATTTGAATGTGATGGAAGAACCAAAACTTAATTTATGATTTTCATTTATATATTCTCCCTTGTAAGTGGCAAAGGGAGATGGACACCAACGATCGCCCCATGGACCAAAAATGCTTTTACTGCAATTTTTTGCATGTGCAAATTTTTTGTGGGTCTAGGTGTAGGTGAGCTTGTGTTTCCAATTGTTATTTTACCTCTGCGGCCTTCCTACTGCCCTACAACTGCAGGCTCAGAGTGATCGCCATGGAGGTGTGGACCTCCATGAAGAGGAGATTGAGAATGACGGTTAAAGATTTGGCAATCAATAATATGCTTAAATCATGCTCCATAAGGAGACGCCAATGACAAGTAGAACTATACAAGATTGTTACAATGTAGATGGATAACCTTGAGATGTCAGTCGAAGACTTGATCAGAAAAACTTAATCTGGCAACATTTATGTGGATAAGTTGGTCTAAGAAACAAAATGTACCCCTTCAAAAAAAAATCAATATACACACGCAGCTAGCATAGTGGTTACACTACCTGTCCGAGGTTATCGGTTCGAACACTTGGTAACGCATATTTTCCCTTTGCGGTGCTTTTTTTTTTCTAACACACCACTTATGCGCCAGAAATGAGTCATATTAGTACACACTACTAAAATTAGATAGTTTGTTAGAACTATCAGTGACGGCTCTTCGCTCGCCCTCACTCATTAATAGTACTACTGATGGGTTTTTTTACCTGTCGGCATAGTTCTTGTAAGAGAGGGTGTATCTGGCATAGTGTACATCACCCTATCCTTGGGGTCTGACAAGTGGAGCTCAACTCCACTAGGCTGCACCTACACTGTGGCTACCATTTATCATTATAAGTTTTTTGCATTTCGATGATTATGATCTGAAGTTTGTCATTTCATTTATCATTTGCTATTCCCTTCGGTATTTAGCATTGTATTTTCATTAGTAGAGAATTTGCATATTTCACTCACTGGTAGAAAAACAGGCTTCCGGTGAGCCCCATAAGTCGCGAAGCTATAGGAACCGCGACTAATGGGACCTTTAGTCGCGGTTCGGGAGGCGAACCGCGACCAAAGGCCTGGGCCCAGGGCGCTCGGTGGCCAGCCGGTGCACGTGGGGGCTTTAGTCGCGGTTGGCCAGGCCAACCGCGACTAAAGGTGCCCGAAGGCCTTTAGTCGCGGTTGGCCAGGCCAACCGGGACTAAAGCCCTCCCCTATATATACCCATCCAGCAGCCAACAATTAGCCATTTGGAGCCATTCTCTTCACAAACTTCACAAGTGGGTGTTAGGTTTGCTTTTGGTTCCTCTTATGCACATAAGGTGTTTGATGAAATGCCCCAAGAGCATGAAACAAACATGATATGAAGTGTTGGAGCCACACTTGAGCTTTCTCATTTATTTTTTCCTCCTCGATCGCGGTTAGCAACTTGAACCTTTGATGTGTCGTTGATAAAATATGCATGTGTGTGTAGTTCATTGTTTAATTTATATTGTTTGTAGCTAGTTAGTTTAACAAATGCATGATGGTTAATTATATATTTTATATTATAATAATGCGGATGAATCGACAATGGATGTACGGTAACCGACTCTCCGGCGAGTTCGGTACGGGTTTGAAAGATTTCCTCGTAGTGGCTAATGCGAACAAGCAGGGGGT
>NC_061511.1:40365420-40400745 GCF_022539505.1 Lolium rigidum
TTCAGGTCAAAATAACTTCTAAACATGCTGGACATATACAAGATTTTCGAAAAATGGCAGGAGTTTGGCTGATGTAGGCACTGGCAATTCGTAGCCTTTAGACAGTATCACATATGCAGAGATGCAGTCAATACCTCCTGCGGTTCTGTTGGGGAGTAAATATTACAGTACTTTTATTGCCTAATGATTGATTATGCGATGGTCATACATCCACTAAAACTAAAACTAGTACTACTACTAATCAGAAAATGAGGGTTTATACATAGAAAAAAAATCCTATAACTGACGAATCTGGTGAAGAAAAGCATTTGGAACATTCAGGCAGTGACATGGAAAACATAGAAAGTTATTGCATCACCTTTTTTTTTATGAGAACCTGGTTTGCTTCCACTCAAGGGTGCAGCAAACTGCCTACCAATCTATTATTATTAAGCATAAAAATGAAGATGATATCCATCTAAAAATTGCAGAGGTTCGTGCGGCTAACTCTATCAGATTTGTTGAGATGGGTTGCAATAGAACTAATGCAAATCAGGATGTACTGTATTGGCCTACCAACAAACGCGAATCAGGATGTGGAGCAGGGAATACCAATCTAGCAGTAGTCTAAAGGAATCATCTTGTCTCGTGCTAGCTATGGAGGGTCGTGGGTTGCGGCTTGGTGATGAACGCGGCCGCATCTCCAACTCCGGGTCACCCATTTGGCGATGGACCCCGATTTGATGCGTACGAACGCGCGCTACCCGCGGGAGGTGGGAACTTCGCTCGTGATGCAGGGGAAAATGGAGGCGGGGATGCAGGGGAAGAATAGGTGCACGGCGGCCGTCGGCGATCTAGTTGTTGTTCTGGATGGGAGGAGATAGGAAGTGAATTACCGTCCGTGTTGTTTGCTGTGTTGACGCCGTGATGATTCTGTGAGGAGGAACCTGGGAAGAGACCTCAGATCCAATCGCGCGTGATGACGCCGTGATTTAGTTTAGAGCACTATATAATCGATAGTTACGGGGGTAGTTTAGCGGGAAGGTTAAATATAGGCTATTTTGGTGGGAACAAAATATTTTATAAGGACAGTAATTAGGGGGCATTTAGCGGGAGGTTGGAAAATATTGGCGCAAACTACTATAGAAGCTAAATTAGGCGGTGGGAAACTAATTCGTTTTGGAGGGAATGTTTAGAATAATGAAATAAATTGAAAAAACAATATGTCCTGGACCACGCGACCTCGACGGCGATTGCGAGATGCAGCCCGCATCCTGGCCGCATGACAACCTTGATACCGACGGCTGCGAGATGCAGCTCGCGTCCCGCCCGCCCGTTCTGCAGATGGACTGGACCACGGCGACCTCGACGCCAGCGGCTGACCTGCTGCTTCGCCTTCAACCACGATGGGTTGCTGCTCGCCGAGCGGCCGCTGGAGAATTGGTCTTATGCGCCGGGGGTATATTCATATTACCGCGCGCCGGCGAACACGAAGGTGCCGGGGATAACCCCTTACCACCGGCGAGGTGATCGCCGGCGAAAGCGAATGCGCCATCGATAGCCCTAATCCATGTGCCGATGGTAAGGATTTTTGTAGTAGTGTCCCTCTTCCTCCACCGCTGCCGCGCGGTTCTGGCGATGCGACGGTCCATCTATGTCGGTCCAGATGGGCGATGCGACGGTCCATCTATGCCATTCCATATATAACGGTTTGTATCGAGAAGTATTTGTACATACACAAGGGGTCATCATGTTGATCATGGAACCAAAATGAAATGCCGCCACATATGTCGACACTTTCCAACTTGGAAAACCCTAGGTGTACTTGATGTAGGGTAATGGAGGTGATGTGTGTGTGTGGGGGGGGGGGGGGGGGCTACGCTCATTGACAGAAACATAATGGCACCTTCACTTTGAGGCTACTATAGGTCATAGTGTTGCCTTGAAATATGATTGTAGATGGGAGATGGTACCGTCGATCTATGTCAGTCCAGATGGGCGATGCGACGATCGACCTATGCCATTCCAGATATAACGGTATGTATCGAGAAGCAGCTGTACATACACAAGGGGTCATCGTGCTGATCATAGAACCAAAATCAAATGTCGCCACATATGGCGACACTTTCCAACTTGGAAAACCCTAGGTGTACTTGTTGGAGATATGCCCAAGAGGCAATAATAAAATGGTTATTATAATATCTTTGTGTTTATGATAAATGTTTACATACCATGTTATAATTGTATTAACCGAATCATTGATACATGTTTGTTATGTGAACAACAAGGAGTCCCTAGTAAGCCTCTTGTATAACTAGCTTGTTGATTAATAGATGATCATAGTTTCATGATCATGAACATTGGATGTTATTAATAACAAGGTTATGTCATTAGATGAATGATATAATGGACACACCCATTTAAGCGTAGCATATGATCACGTCATTTAGTTCAATTTGCTATAAGCTTTCGATACATAGTTACCTAGTCCTTCGACCATGAGATCATGTAAATCACTTATACCGGAAGGGTACTTTGATTACATCAAACACCACTGCGTAAATGGGTGGTTATAAAGGTGGGATTAAGTATTCGGAAAGTATGAGTTGAGGCATATGGATCAAGAGTGGGATATTGTCCATCCCGATGACGGATAGATATACTCTGGGCCCTCTCGGTGGAATGTCGTCTGATTAGCTTGCAAGCATGTGACTTGGTCACAAGAGATGACATGCCACGGTACGAGTAAAGAGTACTTGTCGGAGACGAGGTTGAACAAGGTATGGAGATACCGATGATCAAACCTCGGACAAGTAAAATATCGCGTGACAAAGGGAATCGGTATTGTATGTAAATGGTTCAATCGATCACTAAGTTATCGTTGAATGTGTGGGAGCCATTATGGATCTCCAGATCCCGCTATTGGTTATTGATCGGAGAAGAGTCTCGACCATGTCTACATAATTCACTTTGAGGCTACTATAGGTCATAGTGTTGCCTTGAAATATGATTGTAGATGGGAGATGGTACCGTCGATCTATGTCAGTCCAGATGGGCGATGTGACGGTCGATCTGCCATTCCAGATATAACGGTATGTATCGAGAAGCAGTTGTACATACACAAGGGGTCATCGTGCTGATCATAGAACCAAAATCAAATGCCGCCACATATGGCGACACTTTCCAACTTGGAAAACCCTAGGTGTACTTGACGTAGGGTAATGGAGGTGATGTGGGGGGCTACGCTCATTAAGGAAGTTCGATGGTACATCGACATTTATTTGAAACTACCCTAATCTACTCCAAGTCCCAGTCGAAGTCCGACGAGTGGGTGGTGTCGGACACCGGAGTGGATGTCCACTCGAAGGAGGATGAGGAGGAGGAGGAGGAGAGGAGGAGAGGACGATCATCGATGGCCCGTCATCGTTTCTCTTCTCCTCCGCCTTCCTCGCGGCCTTCTCCACCCTCTCCGCCTTCCTCGCCGCCGACGCCGCCTGGCGCTGCTCGCGGTCCGCCTTCTTCTTCTTGTGCGGCGGGAGCGGCCGAGGTGCCAGGCGACGGCGTCGTAGGTACGCACCGCCTCGTGCGCCGCCTCGAACGTGCTGAGGCGGATGCGCTCCTCGCCGGAGCGGATCTCGGCGTCGAAGTGGCCGCTTGACCGCGGTAGCCGGAGGAGGAGCGACGGCGGGGAGTCATCGTGTCGGCGGAGGCGGTGCGGCAGCGCGGGCGCGACGTGGGAGGCTGAGCGGCGAGCCGTGGGAGGCAGGGGTGGAGCGACACGCGGGCGGCTGAAGTTTCCGGGCGGTTGTCTTGCGCGCGCGTGGCGTTTATAGCACGCGCGGCAGCCCAAGAGGTAAGTTTCCCGCGCGGGATAGCGCAAAAGCGCGGGCGCGGCAAAATTTTTAGCGCGCGCCGCTTTTTCACGTGTCCGCTAGAGGTTCGCGCGGACTCCCGCGCGCGCCAAACTGGCGGTTATTTTTAGGGCGCGCGTCTTTTACCTCGTGTGTTGGAGGTGCTATTATGCGAGTAGGTGAAAATACGGTTATGGCTTGACGCCTTGTCTCCCTTTATTCAGATTGATATATACAAGACCCGACCCCTGTTCTCTTTCTATTCCCCTTTCTGTATAGACCAAATCGCACCCGAGTCTCCGTCGCCAGAGGACAGAAGATGTGGATACTATGTTTGTGAGTTCATCCGGAGACACTCTGAGCGGAGGCCGTCGGATAGCAACATGCGGAGGAATGCCTTGCGGAAGAAGCTTAGTCTAGAAGCTCGCTTCCGACCAATTCAAGAGGAATTAGCAGGATTTTTGGTGAGGGAAGTCCTTCATCCTAAAGGAGAACACTATTACGAGGACGAAGAACTTCTGATGCCGTAAATTGTGTATGAAAACTTGTTCGAAGTTGTATATGGTCACCCGAGATTGAATATATATTGTATATTCCTCTTGAATTGTTCTTATTTGAAATTTCAAACTTGTTTGAAATTGTATATTCATATGCATCAACGTGTAAAGTGTATATAGTAGCGTAGAATACGTGTACTGAAACTTCTTTGAAATTAAAATAAAACATAAAATAAAATATAAAAGAAATAAAACACAACAAATTAAAAAGAAACCAGATTTAGGGGGGCTAAAACCCTAAACCTGCGGAGACCTTTAGTCCCGGTTGGCCTGGCGAACCGCGACTAAAGGTCCTCCGCCCCGACGAGCGCCTGCCGCCCACATGGATGGGCCTTTAGTCGCGGTTCGTAAGCAACCGAGACTAAAGGGGGGGCCTTTAGTCGCGCATAATTAATCCCGGTTGCGCAACCGGGATTAATGCCAGTTGCGAACCGCGACTAAAGGCCGTTTTTCTACCAGTGAGAAGTGTCAACCTGTTTGTTGAAACATGGTACAAAGAATCTGGATGCAGACATTGGAGATTTAATTTATTTAGTTGATTTATGAAAATTACGAGTGCAATGCAACTATCTGGATTATGTTGCTTGCAGTATGCATATACAAGTACTTTATTATGTACTAGTCCGATGTACTAGTGAACTTATGTGCGACTATATGTATGAATGCCATGCTTGCCATGATAACTAGTGAATCATTGTGTTGGTACCATTCTGCTTTCAGTAGGATCTAAAGCTTAGCAAGTTAATGCAGAAACTAGTGAACCATTGTGTTGGTACCATGTTGTAAGGAGTACAGAAAAATTCAGCTTGACGCAAGCCTTAACTAGTTTTTCAGCTTGACGCAAGCCTTAACTAGCTTTTTCTGTAATCCTTACAACAAGCAAGCCTTGGCTTGTTGGTCAGAGGCTCTAGCCTGCACATGCGAGGTTCAGGGTTCAAATCCTGCCTTTGTCAATTAAGTTTTGCCACAATGAAAAAATCATGAGAGTTGCAAAAAGCGTGTAGTACTACAAACTAGTTTTTTCTGTACTCTTGAGGCTCTAGCCTGCACATGCGAGGTGCGAGCTTCAAAACATAATTTTTGCAATTAAATTTTCCCCTTACAATAAAAAGAAAAATGAATTAATCAGCGATAATGATACCTATTGCATCTTTTCAATAAAGAAAGAAAGAAAAATCCATGATTGTTGCAATATCTTATATATTACCATGGATACGGAACTTGTTGCAATATGCAAATAATTATTGCAATGAAATGGGTTTGAGGCAAAGTACCGGTATTGCGACAAATTAGAATTTTGTTGCAATACAATCTATCTTTTTGCAACAATGTGAATACTTAGCGCAACATGGGAAAATGTTGCAATATTTTTTCAAATATTTCCACGATTTTATGATTGTGTTGCATTAGCTAGTCTCTATTGCAACAAGGTGGCAAGTTTATGCAACAAAGCATAATTGTCGCAATAGGAATACACGCCCTCTTTTGCAACAAAAAAGTTGACTATCGCTACAAACCTATATTGTGGCAATATGTGGAGGCTATTACCACGAATGGGGGTTTCGTGGCAATATTGCGTTCTATTGCAACGAAAACTAGCCGTTGCAATAATTATTGTTGCAATAGACCGGATTTCTTGTAGTGTGATCACAAGGTGTCGACTCTGTGATATGATCCACAGGGTAGAGAGGAGCCATCTGTGGATCCACAGGGGAGCGAGGAGCCATCGGTGGATCCACAGGGTAGTGAGGAGCGATCTGCGGATCCACATATGCATCATCACCCGGTAGCTCCGTGGAAGCCACGCTGCTTTTCCTCTGAGATCCCTGGCCGCTAGCATCGAATGCAGCTTCTTCTATCTGCGGATTAGCTTGAGGTTGGGTGACCATTTGGGAGTCTGATGACATTATCTGCCTCACTTGCTCCTCTAGCTTAGCAACGCGTTCTTGAACCACATCCTTTTTCCTCTGACGGCTTCTATCGGGATATTTCTTCATTTCTGCAGGAAACCCAATACACCACGGCTTGCCACCTAGTATGGTTCGTGTTCGTCCTAGGTGTTCAGGATTTCCAAGGGCGCGTGCGAGCTGGTCCTTCTCTCTTTTGGGACGGAACTTCCCCTCTTCAACTTCTTTTGCAACATTTCTAAAGGCTTCGATGGGAAGTGGGTTTTTCTTATGTCTTGGTGTATATATATAGTTCCCTTGTGCGTTCAACGTGCCCCCATGCGCGTAAAACCAATCCCTTGACCGCTGGTTCCATTTCCGTACCTCTGGCTGGATCCCCTTTTCAATTAGGTCGTTCTCCCATTTCTCCCACTTAGGCCTGCAAGCCTTGTAGCCTCCTCGCCCCATGGTATGGAAGTACATCTTATTAGCAGCATTTTTCTTATTGGTCTCTGACCTTGTCTTTGACCTCTCCGATGTCTTGTACTTCACAAATTCCTCCCAGTGGTCTTTTATCTTCTCATAGGGGCCATTGAAATCCGGAGTCTTATTTTCCTTGACAAAGAAATTGTACAATTTCTTCTTGTAGTCGTTGAACTGTATTGCCATCTTCTTAAGAGCCCACTTCTTGACTCTTCGCTGTACGATATTCAGCTCGGGATCCTCAGGGTTTCGCCTGTCATTCTCACATTCAGAGTCAGTTGGCTCCGGTAAGATGAAATTTACCAGGAGCTTCCTAAACATCAGATTTTTGGATCTCGTGTCGACATAACTAACTCCTTCCTCCTTTGCAGGTTTCTTCCATTCTAGAGTGGTGATCGGGACGGTGTCCCTAACAATAACTTCACATTGACTTACAAACTTTTTTGCATGAGCCTTGGGAGAAATTGGTTCGCCATCTTCAGCGATTTCCGTGATGGTGCACCTTTCATGGTCTTCCATCTTTCTGGCCACGCCTCGTTTAGTTCTGCCAGTAGATTTTGTTGATCGGGAGGTCTAAAAGAAGAAACAACGTTAATATATGTATATGCACAAATCTGGAGGCTTGGTTAATTAATATATATACACCTCGGCGCCGTGAGCTTCTCTCACCGGAGCGATCTCCACGGTGGTCTTGCTCATCTCCCTCACCGGAGCTGTCTCCACGGGTTCGCTCGTCTCCCTCGCCGGATTGGTTTAGGTAAAGAGAGGTGATATTGTCATCATCATGGATAATGTCCTCGACGATGTATTCCTTTTCTAGGTCCCGTTCCATAGTTTCTGCAAAGACTTACAAATTATTCTAATGCTATAAACACAACAAAGCAGTAATTAAGGATAATGCTCAATACATGATCAAATATTAGAGTTACACACATATATAGGTACTAATTAAGGATAATGCTCAATACATAATCAAAGATCTGAGTTACACATATAGCTCGATCGGGTCCATTTTTATTTAACCCTAATACATCACTAGAACCTCTCAACGGCGCCGACCGGGTCCTGAGCCGCGCCGGCTGAACACCCAAAGCCACGGAACAATAACATGATCATAGCTAATGTGAGATCCCTGCATAACTGACTATCTGCCCGTATACCTGGTGTCTAACGCATACAGGTAACGGCGAATGTGCTCGTCCTCCTCTCTAATACGCTGAGCTACCACCTCCTGCGGTGCCGGCTCCCTCTGAAACGACCGTGGCCCACGCGACCTCCACCATAGAATATCCGGGTCGACGACGGGACCCGGATTCCGCACCAAGGTACGCGCACCGGAAGATAACACCTCCCAGTGCCACCCCGGCGGAGCCCAGTCCCAGACCGACCCCATCTCCCGCATCTGCCCCAGAATGGTCCTAGCTCCAGGACGCGGCGGGCGCGGCATCTTATGCAAACTAACAAATATATATTATAACTTTGTAACCATGGAATTGGATATTTTGTTGAGTTCAGATAATATAAAGTTGTGTACATCAATAAAAATAGCATGTATGTAGTACAATGTGACGAAATATGTAAAGTACCAACGAAATATATAAAGTACCAATAACAATTGTAACATGGATCTCACGCGGCCCCTAACCCATCACGGTAGTAGTACCGTCTTTGTGACGCATATGTTTCTAGTTGGCTTCCCCAAACGAGGCCCCTAACATTAAAAATACGATAAAACGGTTACGAGTAGTCCATATCCTACTGGTTGTCCTTCGAGGCGCCCGACGGCCCCGTCCACCGCTCACTCCACATCTCGGACACAATGGCACGGTGTGGAGCCGCTGTTGATCCTCCGTCATAAGGCGGCGAGCCCCCTCCTCAATGGCCGGGTTTAGCATGAAATAGCGCGCTATTTTTTTCGTTGGCTACAACTAAGTAATTAAAAAAAAGTGCATATGGTGGCCGGCCGACCGTTCCTCACCTTTGCCGGCCGACCGTTCCTCACCTTTGCCGGCGGCCGGGGCCGGAGAAGGGGCGGCCTAATTAACTAAATTTTCCTAATTAACGAAATATATAAATTTTTCTAACTAAAATTTTCCTAATTAACTAAATTTTTCCTAACTAAAATTTTCCTAACTAAATTTTTCCTAACTAAATTTTTTCTAACTAAAATTTTCCTAACTATATTTTTCCTAACTATATTAATTATAAACATAATTATTAAAACAAAAAATAAAAATAAAAAGGAGATTGGGGCGCCGGCCCTCACCTTTGCCGGCCGGGCCGGAGAAGCCGGCGGCGGAGGGCAGCGCGGGAGGAGGGGGCGACGGGTGCGGGCGGCGGTGGGAGCAGGCCGGAGGCGGGCGGCGCGCGAAGGAGGGGGGCGGCGGCGGCGCGGACGAGCGGCGGAGGAGCGGGCCGGAGCGTGCGTGTGCGGCGCGGGAGGAGGAGGAGAGGCGCGCAGGTGGAGGAAGAGCAGCGGCGCGGGCGCCGGTGCGGGAGAATTGGGCGGACGGCGGCAGGCGTGCGAAATTTTGGCAGCCTGCCGGCGTCCAAACAATCCTCGCGCGAATGGTTCCAGCCACCGGTTCCAGCCACGAACCGGTGCAAAAGCTCAAAATTATGGCTGCCTTTTGGCTTTTTCCCCTTTTTTTGGGTGTTTCGCGTGGCTTCTTCCCGCTTTTTTTTTTGGTGTTTCGCGCGGGATAGGTTCCAGCCATGACGCCGCGCGGGATAGGTTTCCGCCACGACGCCACGCGGGACATTTTCCCGCCACGACACCGCGCGGCATATTTTCCCGCCACAACGCCGCGCGGGATAGGTTCCCGCCACACGACACGCGGGATATTTTCCTGCCACGATGCCACACGGGATATTTTCCCGCCACGACGCCGCGCGGGACATTTTCCCGCCACGACGCCGCGCGGGATATTTTCCCGCCACACGACGCCGCGCGGGATATTTTCCCGCCACGACGCGAGTGCGGAGATTTCCCGCCTACACGCCCTCTATAAATAGTACGTCCCCGCCTCTCCCACTTCACTCATCACCGAACCCTAGCCCATTTCACAATGCCCACAAAGCCGCACCCGCCGCCGGTGGAGGTGGACCAGCAGCTCGCGGAGATAGAGGACTCGGAGGAGCTGCAGCAGCAGCTGCGGCAGGAGGCGGCAGCCGGGGAGGGCAGCAGCGGATGAGGTGGACCCGCAGCTCGCGAGAGATAGAGGAGTGGGAGGACTTGTCAACACCCGGATTTTTAAGTCCAGATGCCTATTATGCCATACATTGCAATCCCAGGAATATTGTTTTTGCGAGACATAATAGATTGATATCACAGAACATCATTCATTACAAACCATAATTGTCTTACATCAAAGGATCACATGATCCAGTCTTACAATAACAGTTGATCTAATGATCAATTACAAAACATACAGCGGAAGAAACGTAGTAGCGGTCCATCTGTTCCACAGGCAACGCTTGACGTCAGGAGTAGTCCTAGTTATCATAGACATCCTGCTGTCCATCCTCTTAGTACTGGTTCTCCTCTTCATAGTCTGGCCATTTGAATAGCCAGGGACACAGCCATGAGTACTTTAAAGTACTCGCAAACTAATACTAGTGTAAGCACTATCAACAATGGTAAAGGGGTTCTAAGCTCTAGGTTTATTTGCATAAAGCCAGTTTTATTTCATAAGCACTTAGTAGTAAAAGACTCTTATTTGCCTAACTAACTCAAGTGGGAACATTAGTGTCATTCCCACAACTCTGTTGTGATCAAGTCAAGTCACCTTTCCTTCATTATTAGAAAACATCTGAGAATGGAACAGTATGGCCATCCAACCGTCCATAACCGCTAACACGGCTATTCGAATAGGTTTACACTCTGCAGAGGTTGTACACTTGTGCCACAACTTTTGATTACATCCGTCAGGGATAACCCTGAATAATCATACTCAGTATGCGGATCATCAATCATAACCTTTCACTTAAATATCCTAGTATAGGCACCTCTCCCCATGAGCTTGGCCTCCCAGTGAAGACAAACCGTCAACCTGGGAACTGCACAGGGCTTGGGTAGGACTTTCACCTCATATTCATGTCATTTCACATTGAACGGAGGCAGCCTCGGCATAACCCCTATGACGCTTGTTTAGAGGGAACCCATACTAGAATACATAAACTTCCAGTTAAGCCCTACCCATAATCAGGTATTGTGGGGGTACTTGTAAAATTGGAATGGTATCACATCCGAACCCAATCATCAGTTTTTGTCAAAATCACCATGTCCTTCATGTCATATTCACCTTCAAAAATCTTTCAATAGAATGACTCATCATTCCAAGGTTTTAAAAGTCATTGGTTTTCACATGTTCCCCTCTAGAGTAGTCACCTTTAGTTTTAGCACTAGCAACTAGTCAGGAGGGGTGCTAGCTAACTTGTAGCTATCTAGGCTAAATTTGATACTCTTGTAGTACTCTATACTTAGACCAAAGTTAACTATAAAAGGAAGCCTTGATAATCAAAGTAAAAGCCTTGTGAGATAAAAAAAAACTGGGACTTGGAAAGTAAAACACAAAGTAGTATGGTAGTGGTGCCTTGCTCAAGTAGAGCTTGCACTTGGGTAACTTGCAAGAGTATAGCTTGCCTTGATTGGTACAGTGATCAAAGCTTTTTTCTTCTTCCTGGTAGAATACCTCCTCCTCCTGGTAGTCCTCGGTACTAGCGTCTATAAACGGATATGAGGTATACAATCACCACACAAAGCTTAAGTACTAGACTTAACACACAAATGGGTCACACAAGCTAATCTAGCATCACAACATTATTAACATGTTGGTTGACTTTGTGTTCTTGTTAAGGAAAATAATTTCCTCTCATTGAAGTATTTCTTAGGGTTTCCATTTAGTTCTTTGGAGAAATAATTTCCTCTCATTGAATCTTGTTAAGATTTAATCTCCTCAAATAATAAGGTATGAACACAGGTTGACCAAGGTCAACACCTCATATTTATCATTTGGGAAAATGATTTAAATGAGGTATTACACCTCATGCAATTTAACACTACCTTAGTAATAATTTAATATCACCAAATAATACAATATGAGATTATATAGACCAAAGTCATTACCTCATATTGAATTACTTGAGACAAAGATTTAAATGAGAAAATACCTCTCATAGTATTCAAGAAATAAATCTGGGGTAATTTAAATGGACTAGAAATGGACACATAGCCATTATTTTGCTCTAGCCCATGATCCTTTGAAACAACTATGTCATATTTTTGCATAAACAATTAGAGTATAAGAAATGTGATTTATGAGAGTTGGAAACAAATAAAAGCATTTCTGGTTAATTTTTAATAATTGTTTGAAATTTGAAAAGTTATTGCCTTGTTATTTTTAGTGCAAGTGATCTACAATGAATCTAGGGTTGAGACCAGTGGGGTTGGGTAGATCATTTCATAAGCTTTCTATAATAACCCAGAACATAGGATCAACGAAGGGTAGATTTAGAAATGGGATGTGCATTTCATCGCAAAACGGGGGAAATTTTCGCGCCTTGTTGCAACTAAACCTAAGAGGGATCGAAGTTCTATCTCGAATTGCTATTAGGGTTTGGCAAGTCGAGGTGTGAATTTTGACATGACTTCTTTTGTATCTTGTTGATTTTGGATTTCAATTTCATTTGACAAGTAATATATATAATTACAAACTTAAGAATAAGCAATGAATAAAAGTAAATATGGAAATTGAATTCATAATTTAAAAACAACTAATTAATTCAAATGACTATGGAATTTCAAATTGAAATTTAAATACAACACATAAGCTCATAGAGAAACATTGAGCTTTATTGATATATAAACACACATACATGGTCTTTACAATATTCTTATTACAAGAATTTAATGAATATTAAACAGAAATAAAAAGAACAGTACAACATTTGATCCTAAACTAAGATCCTAGACTAAGAACTTGTAAGAAATGCTTACATGGCCATATTCATCTTCAAAACCTGAAAAATAAAGCAACAATAGTAGCCAGAGGGTTAGTGAATCACATATATTCAGTTTGGACAGTAACCAAGTGTCATTGACACTTGTGTCTATCCAAAGACTTGGACAGTACAAGGATAAGAGCAGCAGCAGACCAAAACTGAGCACACCAGGGCTCAAGTTTCACCACAGCACATGTAGGTGCTGTGCAGCAACAGCACAACACACATAGATGAGTCACTAGACAGGCCAGGGTAAGGTGTCAAGGCCAGAGGAGAACCACAGCAGTAATAAATAGGATAGAAACCCTAGAAAGGATGCACAGTCGACCAGAGCATCATTCAGCAAGCAACAACCTAGAACATCCAGTGTTCTTCACTGTTCTTGCTCAAGAACATCACAAACCATCACAGAACCAACCATCCATCCAAAACCACCAACCAATCACCAGAAATCATGGTGACTTAAGGAGGAGACCATCCAGAAGTCTGCATCAACAAATCATTTCTTTCTAGGAGCTGGAACAAGGTATACCTAGTTCTTGGAGTGGATCCAGTGGATCCAATCCATTATTCATGCATGACATATGTCATGGGCTTGAGCAGATGCTCAAGGGGTCATCATCACTTGGTTTTCACCAAAGATCACTGGCAGAACAGGAACCCACTAAAACTAAAATCATCCAGATACAGATCTTGTGCACATAAGCTAGAGTACATGCACAGATAGCACCAGTAGATAGATTACTAGGAATAGCAGCTACTAAGAACTATCCAGTGAGATCTTAAGCAAGTAACCATCAGGAAAACCCAGATTTCTTCACAGGCAAGCATATTGGCATTCATAGTAAATATGATCCCCAAATATGCAAGCAAAGATGAGTAGCCAATAGATCTAGTCAATTGTATGATGCAACCAGATGCAGTAGACAAGTACTGAGGTCACAAATCATAAAATCATGCAAGCAAAGCCATACAGGCAGTTGGCATCATCACCACATAGGTTCAGTCAAGAATTTGTATTCCAAGATGCTCATGGAATTCATTTAAGGCAACAGCTTAGGCATTGAATCATAACCAAATATGGTTCATCAAGGATAACTGACAGAAATGAAAACCTGGTAACAGCATGACATGCACGGGAGGATTGTTGAAGCATATGATTCGATAATACCTATCTGAATGCCAAGGCTATTGACCAAACAATAAATCATCACTATCCAGTAATGGATTCAGATTCCATTTACTTATTAATTAATCATGAAAAATCAAATCATGCTAAGTCAGTCATTTGATTCACACTGCATAAGCAGTTTATACCTAAGTATTTCATTCAAGCATGGATATACAGCAAATCATGCTTGAATAGGATAATAGCATCACTGTGAGGCAACCATAGCATGCACCAGTGCATTCTATCTACTGGATCAAATCCAGTGAGGCATAGACAGCAGCAGCAACCACACACAGAGACATAAGCATGCAAGAGTTATAACAACAGCAAGCAATCCATTCATTTAGCAAAAGGAACCCAACAGAAATTCATCACCAACATTTAATTGATCAAAGTGATCAATTGAGTCAAACCAAGTAATCCACACACAGTAACCATGCATATCTGATGATCCCAGGGATCAATTGGATCATGTGCATGGTATTGAGCACATTACTAGCAGCACAGGGTGTCAAGGACACAACACAGCATGACTGTAAGCATCACCAACAAGCACATGCATAGCTATACACCTAGACAAGCAAGGATAGGATGCCAGTAAGCATAAGCAGCACCATAATCATGTACAGCATGGCATAGCAAGGCATGGCATGATAGAAGCAGTAAGAGAGCAACAATGGCCATGAACTGCAAGCAGTATACAGTTGGCCAGTAACCAGAACTTGGTGGATTGGCCAGGGCGTGCAGAGGAGAGGCATAGGATGCGTAGGCAACAACAACAAGGTCCTGTATGATCATGGGATCATCAGGAAGCTTGAGCAACAGAGGAGGAAGAAGCACAGAAGCATGGGGGCGCACAGACATGATGTTGAGAAGGAGGAGTAGCAGGAGAGCTTACCAGCGCCTGGAAGCAGAAGCCACGGCATGGCGAGGCAGTGCCCGCGCGGCCGTAGCAGCTGCAAGTCCAGGGAAGGCGCCGGCGTTACGCCGACAAGCACACACACATCACAACACCAGGGGAACAACGGCACAGGAGCTGCTAGCACAGCACCCGCGCCAGGTCGGTCCCAGAGCAGCGCTAGCGTCGATGGCGAGGTTCACGGCTCACCGGTGATCGCCAATCGTCGGAGGCGATTCTCCGCGAGATCCAGAAGGGTGGCGATCAGACAGAGGAGGAAGAGATCGGTGAAACCGTGCGGGTAGATCGATAGATCTCCGCACGGCGGTTCAGGCGGTGTCGGCGGCGAGGTTAGGGGGCCGGAGTTGGCCGGAGCGTGGCGGCGGTCATGGCGGCGACGCTGTCGCCAGTAAATCGCCAGAGCGCGTTAGGGTTAGGTCACGAGAGAGAGTGAGAGAGATGAGTGGGTGGGCCGACGTGGTCGGTGGCCACCAGGGGGGAATTTGGCTCGGCCAAATGGGCCGACCCCATTGGGCCCATTTAGTTAGTTTAGTTGGGCCAGGGTTATTTTAGTAATTTCACATTTTAAATAACCCTGAATTTTACCAAATTCCAAATAAATTATTTGAATCCCTAAAAAAATAAAGAAAAATAAGATTTATGAATCATAAATTATTCTTAACAAGAATGAAATAAGAAATGAAGTTTAGAAAACAAATTCAAATTTTGGAATTTCTGAATTAAGAATGAAAACTTGGAATTTTAAATTTTTATTTCCTTGTATTTAAAAATCAAGGAAAATTTCAAATAAATTTAAATATTTGTTTTCAAATATTTCAAAAATGAAATTCTTTTATTCCAAGTCATTTCTTTCAAGATATTTTCCAAAGGAAAATATTCTGGTATTCTAAATCCAAAAATATAGGGAAAACTCTATTATTTCAAATTATGTTGAAATAAATATTTCTTTCAAAAGTAAAGTTGTATTACTTTGAACAATTCTTTATTTATGAAATGAAAGTGTTTTTACAAGTAAAAGTAATTGCAAATTACTACCAAAGGCACAAATCTTAATTCAACCCTAAATCTTAATACAATAATGGGCCAAGGGATTCAACATAAAATAATACATTCATGACTGCATTATTTGGATTTTATAACATTGTCCTTACTGGACAATGATACTTCTTTACAGAACCCGAGGTCTAGGTTCCATCCACTGCATTGAACTGCATTATCTCGCAGTCCACAGGCAAGTTCACTCTTGCTCATATCAACTTGAGTATTTTCTATCAATTTACTGCAAAGCTATATACTTACCATTCCTGCATTGCAAATGAAATGCTACTTTTCCAATTATGAATGTGACTATGTGGCTGGCAATGGAACCATGGTTGTGTTGATATAGTGGAGGTTCCATTGCATGGGTTTTATTAACCTAGGAGTAATTACCAATGCCGTCCAGTGATTCTAGCGCCGTACATATCGCGTTGACCATAAGATCTATAATGCCTCTAGGGAAGCCAGCTGTATCTTTTCCCTCCTGTACGCCAACGGACTTGATAGGGCCTGGCGGGGTGTTGGGAGAACACTGCCGTAGGTTGGGAAATCCTTTAAAATCCCCATCCGTGTGGATGAGAGGCTCTACCGTCTATGAAGGATTGTCCATAGTACACCGGGGGTAAAGCCATATGTACGGGAGATGTCTACCGGGGGTGTACGGATGGACAAAAGGGTGGGTTTGCAGGGTCGCGGAAAAAGGCGGTGTGGGCTTGGATCTTCTTTCCTGGCCTCACACCAAAGGAAGTGTGAACGGGGGCAAGTCCCTGCGGATGGCAAAAAGGATGAGATCTCTTATGGGAAAAGTAACGCACCTCTGCAGAGTGTATCAAATTGTGGCTGTCACTCCTTGTTCCGGGAAGGGAACTACGAACGCGGCAGGAAAGAACTCCATGAAGTTCTGGTAAACCTGTGAAGACTGACGGGCATAGTTTTCAGAATAAAATCAACCTTTTGAAGAAATGTTTTCGAAACATGCATTGACCTGAGATTTCTTGATCAACGGTCGTAGCTAGTGCATCAAACACCTTTTACTCTTTTGAACTTGCTGAGTACCTCTGTACTCACTTTCTTTCGACACCCTTGCTAGACTGTGATACGGAAGTGAAGGCTATCGCTGATGGAGCACCGGAAGGGGATTACGAGCTGGTCTACGAGGAACCTGATCTGACCGGAGGAGTTGAAGGAGTAGACTATGGGATAGTCTACGGACCCGACGAGAATGAGGCGGAGGAGTAGTGATATACCCTAGTATCATAGAGCCGAGCAGCGTAGAACTTACCTAAATAAGTTGCTGAGCTCTCTTTCATCTATATGTGCGTTGTAATAGTACTTAAGTAATATCTTAGGCTGTTCTCATCGGACCTGTGAGAATACCAACTTGTTAAGACAATGTCTGTAATAATGTTTGGAGTGTTATGACCTGCAATGTTTCTGTTGTACCACTCTGAGGGATATGACAATTGTGAAGAAGTCCCTTCACAAAGATCATATCAACGACTTGTATACTACAACATGCAGTGGTATGCTGGGTCACCGCAGCTGGTATCAGAACAAATGTTGCGACCTTAGGTTGGAAAAACCTAGTAAAGGGAAAAACCTGTAGGAGTCAAGTAGGAATAGTAAAGAATTCTCTAGAAATATGGTGTTTATTCACTTGAGAATAGCAAAATCATATTGTTTAGTGCGATAATTCTTTATTACAACTATTATGATGCATCATCACTACTAATATTTTACTTTTGTATACATCCATAATGGTGTACACGTTTCCAAAGAGGACTTTGAGGAAGGTTGAGGGCTGGCTCGGTGATTATGATGGACAACTTACAGATCTCCTGCGAGGGATGCTGAAGGAACTTCATTGTGAAACTAGGACACCTGTTCTCAAGTACATCTACTATGATGGAGAGATCGTAGCCAAGTGCAGAGTTTCAGTCCAACTACCTACACAACTGGAGATGAGTCCTATTATGCCGTACGGAGAAGCCAAAACCATTACCACAGCCTATCACATGGCCATATTCAAGGCAATCCTTGAAATAAGGCAGCATAAGTCAGTAGAACTGCTATGTTCAGAATATTCTCATATACCTCATGCCGAGGAAGATGAGGATCCCACTCTGAATCATCTACTCATGGCACATAAACATCCTAAAGTTGCAGCGCAGCACATGGACAGTTGCAAGTCCTTGTTGACTACGATGTATCTTCTACACATGAAGATGGTGGATGAAGTCAACCACATGCTAGTTGAGTTCACGGACCCTGATAAAGTCCAAGCTCGAATGCATGATCTTAGGGCACAACCCCAACATACAACACCTTTCTTTAGCCTAAACAGCTATGTAGATTTGAGTGACCAGTTGCCAAAGAGAGAACCACTTACACCCAACTTTGTCCCACACTATCCCCATGTGTCAGCATCGCATGATACTGGATATGGGGGAGATGATTCCAGAAACCTAAACTGCTCGGAGTCACCAATCGAGAATTCGACTGGTTGGCGTTTTGGGGAACCATTTGGTGATGAAGGAGAACCCATCACTTGTGATACGGAGGATGAAGGAGGCGAGGTTAACCAAGATATTAACCCAAGCTATGGACAGGAAGAGAAAGATACCAACTCCATTTCTTTGGATCTGGAGATGGGACTACCCAAGACATCCCAGTACGAGGTAGGTGAGAGTTCTGGAGTGAAGAAGAAGAAGAAGATGAGAGGGTAGGTGAATAGAAATCCTCCATGGATGACAGAAGAAGGAGTTATGTATCCTACTAGGGATACATACGAGTCATTGTCCAGTTACTTTGGCATGACAGATCTTTGTCTCGGCACTTCGTCCGATTTAGAATACATACCTACTGGAAGGACCTTCGTTCCGGACGGTGTTCGGAAGACGAGTCGCTGTACCGGATGGACCCCAGGAATGTACGCGGAGGCGAGTTATGATGATGAGGAGTAGAGCTCCAAAGAAGAATAAAGTAGTATAGGTGGTATTGTAATAGAACGTATTTTTAAATTCCGTTGGCTTGGGCTTGAAGCCAAATAAGTGGTTATATATATACCACATGTAATATATGTGTGTATGTTATGTGATATACGATGTATATACATAATAAATGTTTGTTTTGGATTTGCTTCTTGATTTCATTATGTGACTAGTTCTGGGCAATGAGTTGAGCTCAGAAAACATTTGCATGGTATAATTATGAGTAATCGCTCTTTGTTACAGGACTAGGGGGAACATGGCGTTAGTGGAAACTGAAGAGGCTCACAGAGAGCGTGAGGCGAAAGAAAAAGAGGAGGCAGATGCAGCAGCTAGAGCAGAAAATGCACCACCACCACCACACCCAATGATGCATCCAGATTTCCAACAATACATGAGAGCAATGGAAGAAGATAGGAGGAGGTACCAGGAAAGTCAAAACAAGAACATGCAAGATTTCTTTACCCAAGTCATCACCGATAGGGGTAATGAAGGCAAGGGAATAACTTTATCAGACTTTCAAAATGCAAGACCATTACCTTTTGCATCAGCTCCAGAACCAATGGATGCAGAAGACTGGCTCATGGATACGGAACGGAAGTTGAAGACCGTTGGATGCAACGATGAGGAGAAGATTCGGTATGCTACTTACTTGTTGTCAGGACCAGCAGCATCATGGTGGGAGAATCTAGTGGGAGTACACCCTCCAGAAAAGGTGTTCACCTGGGAGGAATTCAAGAAGAAGTTCCGGGATGCTCATGTTCCGGAGAGCGTGGTGGAATTGAAGAAGAGAGAGTTTGACGAACTACATCAGAACACTGCACCCATTATACAGTATGTTCGAGATTTCAACAGGCTGTCAAGGTACGCACCTGAGGAAGTGGACACTGAAGAGAAAAGAAAGAAGCAATTTATGAAAGGCATGAATCCATACATGAAGATGCAACTGAGGTTGGCACGGACTGCTGAATTCCAGGAACTGATTGACTCGGCAATCACTTTCGAGGATGATTACAGGCAGGTCCAAGAGGATAGGAGGAAGAGGGCTCGTATCGAGCCAAGGAAGTACCCAGTCAGTAAACCAACACCCGACCGGAGTTTCAAACCCCGATTCCGACCTACTGGTAATCAATACAACCGGGGAGGTCAGAATCAGAACCCAAAGAACCAGATCATCTGTCATAATTGTGGACAGAGAGGTCATGTGCAGAAGGATTGTCAGAAGCCCAGGATCATATGTTATGGTTGTGGGAAAGAGGGACACATCAAGCCAGAGTGTCCGAATAAGGCGTCATGGAGTGGACAAAGCTCAGGAGGACGAGGTGGAAGTGGCAACAACAACAACAACAACAACAACAACAACAACAACAACAACAACAACCGCAACTACAACAACAACAACAAGAGGGGCAAGCCGTATGGAAAGCTGAATTGCACAACTTTGGAGCAAGCGGGAGAGTCGGATCAAGCAGTCTTAGGTACGCTCAGCATTCTTACTCATCCTGGCAAAGTCTTATTTGATACTGGAGCAACCACATCATTTCTTGCACGGGAATTTGTGGAAAAATACGGGCTTAGATGTTCTAAGTTAGAAACCCCTATAACTGTCATATCTGCGGGGGGAACGATCTTAGTAACCCACGTGAAAGAAGCACATGTCATAACCATATGTGACTGTGTGTATTTCGCGGACCTATTCATCATTCCTATGAAGGATATATCAGTCATCCTAGGGATGGACTGGTTGACGGAGAATGGAGCAGTGATCAACTGTGGAGACAAAACAGTATCCCTTCGCAATTCTATTGGAGGTCAAATAGTTTTCCAAGGAGACAAATACACTCAGTTGGAAATAGGATTGGAGCTTAACAGTCTGAAGGAGGTGAGGATTGAAGATATCCCTGTAGTAAATGAATTTCCAGATGTATTTCCCAAGGAACTACCGGGAATGCCACCCGATAGAGAGATAGAGTTTACAATCGATCTAATTCCAGGCACAGCACCAATAGCTCGACCACCATATAAGATGGGACCAAAGGAGTTAGTGGAACTGAAAGCTCAGATAGATGTACTGGAACAGAAGGGATTTATCCAAGAAATTGTGTCACCATGGGGTACACCAGTTATTTTTGTGGATAAAAGAGATGGAGGTAAGAGCATGTGTGGAGATTACAGGAATCTTAACAATGTGACAATCAAGAATAAGTACCCTTTACCTAGGATACAAGACCTTTTTGATCAAGTTCAAGGAGCTGGAGTCTTCTCGAAGATAGATTTAAGGTCAGGATACCATCAAATCAAGATCAAGAAGGAAGATGTACCAAAAACAGCGTTTGTATCAAGGTATGGACACCATGAATACTTGGTTGTACCATTTGGACTAACAAATGCACCAGCTATTTTCATGAATTTGATGAACAAGATATTCATGAAGTATTTGGACAAGTTCGTGATAGTGTTCATAGATGATATTCTAATCTATTCCAAAGATAAAGAAGAACATGCCAAGCATTTGAAGATAGTTTTGCAAATTTTGAGAGAACATCAGCTATATGCAAAGTTCAGTAAGTGCAAATTTTGGTTAGATAGTGTTGAATTTCTTGGACATGTCATAACCAAAGAAGGAATAGCGGTGAATCCAAGCAAGGTTCAGTCAGTATTGTAGTGGAAGTCACCCAAAAACGCTAAGGAGATACGAGGATTTCTTGGTATGGCAGGCTATTATCGGAGGTTCATTGAAGGATTTTCGAAGATTGCAGGACCAATGACCAAGTTACTCAAGAAAAACACCCCATTTGTATGGACTGATGAATGTGAAGCAAGTTTTCAAACACTCAAGGAGAAGTTAACCACAGCACCGGTGTTAACGGTTCTCGAACCCGGAAAGGATTACACGGTGTATTGTGATGCTTCCAAGAATGGACTTGGATGTGTTCTAATGCAAGATCGGAAAGTAATAGCTTATGGATCAAGACAATTAAAACCACATGAACATAACTACCCAGTACATGATCTAGAGTTAGCGGCAGTTGTTTATGCTCTGAAGAGTTGGAGACAATTTCTGTGTGGATCCAAATGTGAGTTATACACAGATCATAAGAGTTTGAAATATTTCTTCACTTAGAAGGAATTAAACATGAGACAGAAGAGATGGTTAGAGTTGATTAAGGATTATGAACTTACAATCAACTATACACCAGGCACGGCCAATGTAGTAGCAGATGCCTTAAGTAGAAAGAGTACCGAAAATCAACCTACGGAATGGCAAATTCCAAAAGAACTTCGGAAAGAGCTAGAGGAAGCCCAGATTTTATTTATTCAAGGTGATACAGTGGGAAGTATAGCAACCATGAGGATCATGGATGAGATGTATTCAGACTTAAAGTATGAGATCATTCGAAAGCAAGCGGATGATTCATTCATCCAAGAAGAAATCAAAAGGATTGGAGAAGGTAAACCATCGGAATTCAATCTCGGAGAGTTTGATTCTCTATACTTTCAGAAAAGAATGTGTGTACCGGATGATCCAGAAGTGAAGTCAATCATATTAAAGGAAGCACATGAAACCCCTTATTCAATACATCCGGGAAGTACTAAAATGTATAAGGATTTGAAAGAAATGTTCTGGTGGAACAACATGAAAAGAGAGATAGCTCAATATGTCTCAGAATGCCATACATGTCAGCGAGTGAAAGCAGAACATCAGAGTCCTACAGGATTACTTAAACCACTAGAGATACCAGAGTGGAAATGGGATGAAATCGGAATGGATTTTGGTACTGGTCTACCAATGACTAGTAAAAGGAAGGATATGATATGGGTAATAGTGGATAGACTTACCAAGAGTGCTCATTTCATAGCCGTAAATCAAAAGGATACTTCGGAAAAGCTTGTGGATATATATGTCAAGGAAATAGTTAGTAAGCATGGAGTACCAAAGAAGATAGTCTCAGATCGAGGTTCAATTTTCACATCAGCGTTTTGGAAACAACTCCAAGAAGCTTTGGGATCCAAGTTGGATTTCAGTACAGCATATCATTCACAAACTGGAGGACAAACCGAAAGAACCAATCAGATACTTGAGGACATGCTTAGAGCTTGTGCTTTAGATTTTGGAGGCTCATGGGAGGACCATCTACCATTAGTGGAATTCTCATACAACAATAGCTATCAGAGCAGCATCCAGATGGCACCGTATGAAGCATTATACGGGAGAAAGTGTAGATCTCCAATCTGTTGGTTTGAAACCGGAGAGAACAAGGAGTTTACACCGGACTACATCAAGGAGAGACAAGGAGTCATCGAGGTGATCCGGGATAGACTCAAAATAGCTCAAAGTCGACAAAAGAGTTATGCCGACCAGAAGAGAAGAGTTTGGGAACCAAAAGTAGGAGACTTGGTATATTTGAAAGTTAGCCCAATGAAAGGACTCAAGAGATTCGGAGTAAAAGAAAAGTTAAGTCCTCGATACATCGGACCATTCAAAATACTCAGCCAGAATCGAGGAACAGCTTTTGAGTTGGAATTACCCGCGCAACTCAGTCTAATTCACAATGTATTTCATGTATCACAACTCAGAAAGTGTTTAAAGGCACCAGACGATCCCATTACACATGAAGAAATAGAGTTACAATCAGACCTGACTTATGTGGAAAAGCCTGAAAAGATTTTGGAGGTTCAATGGAAGAAGTTAAGGAATATGGCAATCAAATACTGCAAGATTCAATGGCAACATCACCCTGAACGAGAAGCAACATGGGAGACGGAAGCGGAGCTCAGGAAGTCTTACCCCGAGCTATTCAGGTACCAATCTTAACTTCGGGATGAAGTTTCTGTTAAGGGGGAGAGGCTGTAATAACCCAGAACATAGGATCAACGAAGGGTAGATTTAGAAATGGGATGTGCATTTCATCACAAAACGGGGAAAATTTTCGCGCCTTGTTGCAACTAAACCTAAGAGGGATCGAAGTTCTATCTCGAATTGCTATTAGGTTTTGGCAAGTCGAGGTGTGAATTTTGACATGACTTCTTTTGTATCTTGTTGATTTTGGATTTCAATTTCATTTGACAAGTAATATATATAATTACAAACTTAAGAATAAGCAATGAATAAAACTAAATATGGAAATTGAATTCATAATTTAAAAACAACTCATTAATTCAAATGACTATGGAATTTCAAATTGAAATTTAAATACAACACATAAGCTCATAGAGAAACATTGAGCTTTATTGATATATAAACACACATTCATGGTCTTTACAATATTCTTATTACAAGAATTTAATGAATATTAAACAGAAATAAAAAGAAGAGTACAACATTTGATCCTAAACTAAGATCCTAGACTAAGAACTTGTAAGAAATGCTTCCATGGCCATATTCATCTTCAAAACCTGAAAAATAAAGCAACAATACTAGCCAGAGGGTTAGTGAATCACATATATTCAGTTTGGACAGTAACCAAGTGTCATTGACACTTGTGTCTGTCCAAAGACTTGGACAGTACAAGGATAAGAGCAGCAGCAGACCAAAACTGAGCACACCAGGGCTCAAGTTTCACCACAGCACATGTAGGTGCTGTGCAGCAACAACACAACACACATAGATGAGTCACTATACATGCCAGGGTAAGGTGTCAAGGCCAGAGGAGAACCACAGCAGTAATAAATAGGATAGAAACCCTAGATAGGATGCACAGTCGACCAGAGCATCATTCAGCAAGCAACAACCAAGAACATCCAGTGTTCTTCACTGTTCTTGCTCAAGAACATCACAAACCATCACATAACCAACCATCCATCCAAAAGCACCAACCAATCACCAGAAATCATGGTGACTTAAGGAGGAGACCATCCAGAAGTCTGCATCAACAAAACATTTCTTTCTAGGAGCTGGAACAAGGTATACCTAGTTCCTGGAGTGGATCCAGTGGATCCAATCCATTATTCATGCATGACATATGTCATGGGCTTGAGCAGATGCTCAAGGGGTCATCATCACTTGGTTTTCACCAAAGATCACTGGCAGAACAGGAACCCACTAAAACTAAAATCATCCAGATACAGATCTTGTGCACATAAGCTAGAGTACATGCACAGATAGCACCAGTAGATAGATTACAAGGAATAGTAGCTACTAAGAAGTATCCAGTGAGATCTTAAGCAAGTAACCATCAGGAAAACCTAGATTTCTTCACAGGCAAGCATATTGGCATTCATAGTAAATATGATCCCCAAATATGCAAGCAAAGATGAGTAGCCAATAGATCTAGTCAATTGTATGATGCAACCGGATGCGGTAGACAAGTACGCGAGGTCACAAATCATCAAATCATGCAAGCAAAGCCATACGGGAAGTTGACATCATCACCACACGAGTTCAGTCAAGAATTTGTATTCCAAGATGCTCTTGGAATTCATTTAAGGCAACGAGCTTAGGCATTGAATCATAACCAGATATGGTTCATCAAGGATAACTGACAGAAATGAAAACCTGGTAACAGCATGACATGCACAGGAGGATTGCTGAAGCATATGATTCAGTAATACCTATCTGAATGCCAAGGCTATTGACCAAACAATAAATCATCACTATCCAGTAATGGATTCAGATTCCATTTACTTATTAATTAATCATGAAAAATCAAATCATGATAAGTCAGTCATTTGATTCACACTGCATAAGCAGTTTATACCTAAGTATTTCATTCAAGCATGGATATACAGCAAATCATGCTTGAATAGGATAATAGCATCACTGTGAGGCAACAATAGCATGCACTAGTGCATTCTAGCTACTGGATCAAATCCAGTGAGCCATAGACAGCAACAGCAACCACACACAGAGACATAAGCATGCAAGAGTTATAACAACAGAAAGCAATCCATTCATTTAGCAAAAGGAACCCAACAGAAATCCATCACCAACATTTAATTGATCAAAGTGATCAATTGAGTCAAACCAAGTAATCCACACACAATAACCATGCATATATGATGATCACAGGGATCAATTGGATCATGTGCATGGTATTGAGCACATTACTAGCAGCACAGGTGTCAAGGACACAACACAGCATGACTGTAAGCATCACCAACAAGCACAGGCATAGCTATACACCTAGACAAGCAAGGATAGGATGCCAGTAAGCATAAGCAGCACCATAATCATGTACAACATGGCATAGCAAGGCATGGCATGATAGAAGTAGTAAGAGAGCAACAATGGCCAGTAACCAGAACTTGGTGGATTGGCCAGGGCGTGCAGAGGAGAGGCATAGGATGCGTAGGCAACAACAGCAAGGTCCTGTATGATCATGGGATCATCAGGAAGCTTGAGCAACAGAGGAGGAACAAGCACAGAAGCATGGGGGCGCACAGACATGATGTTGAGAAGGAGGAGTAGCAGGAGAGCTTACCAGCGCCTAGAAGCAGAAGCCACGGCATGGCGAGGCAGTGCCCGCACGGCCGTAGCAGCTGCAAGTCCAGGGAAGGCGCCGGCGTTATGCCGACGAGCACACGCACAACACAGCACCAGGGGAATGACGGCACAGGCGCTGCTAGCATAGCACCCGTGCCAGGTCAGTCCCAAAGCAGCGCTAGCGTCGATGGCGAGGTTCACGGCTCACCGGTGATCGCCAATCATCGGAGGCGATTCTCCGCGAGACCCAGAAGGGTGGCGATCTGACAGAGGAGGAAGAGATCGGCGAAACCGTGCAGGTAGATCGATAGATCTCTGCATGGCGGTTCAGGCGGTGTCGGCGGCGAGGTCAGGGGGCCGACCCAATTGGGCCCATTTAGTTACTTTAGTTGGGCCAGGGTTATTTTAGTAATTTCACATTTTAAATAACCCTGAATTTTACCAAATTCCAAATAAATTATTTGAATCCCTAAAAAAATAAGAAAAATAAGATTTATGAATCATAAATTATTCTTAACAAGAATGAAATAAGAAATGAAGTTTAGAAAACAAATTCAAATTTTGGAATTTCTGAATTAAGAATGAAAACTTGGAATTTTATATTTTTATTTCCTTGTATTTAAAAATCAAGGAAAATTTCAAATAAATTTAAATATTTGTTTCCAAATATTTCAAAAATGAAATTCTTTTATTCCAAGTCATTTCTTTCAAGATATTTTCCAAAGGAAAATATTCTGGTATTCTAAATCCAAAAATATAGGGAAAACTCTATTATTTCAAATTATGTTGAAATAAATATTTCTTTCAAAAATAAAGTTGTATTACTTTGAACAATTCTTTATTTATGAAATGAAAGTGTTTTTACAAGTAAAAGTAATTGCAAATTACTGCCAAAGGCACAAATCTTAATTCAACCCTAAATCTTAATACAATAATGGGGCAGGGGATTCAACATAAAATAATACATTCATGACTGCATTATTTGGATTTTATAACATTGTCCTTACTGGACAATGATGCTTCTTTACAGAACCCGAGGTCCAGGTTCCATCCACTTCATTGAACTGCATTATCTCGCAGTCCACAGGCAAGTTCACTCTTGCTCATATCAACTTGAGTATTTTCTATCAATTTACTGCAAAGCTATATACTTACCATTCCTGCATTGCAAATGAAATGTTACTTTTCCAATTATGAATGTGACTATGTGATCGGCAATGGAACCATGGTTGTGTTGATATAGTGGAGGTTCCATTGCATGGGTTTTATTAACCTAGGAGTAATTACCAATGCCGTCCAGTGATTCTAGCGCCGTACATATCGCGTTGACCATAAGATCTATAATGGCTCTAGGGAAGCCAGCTGTATCTTTTCCCTCCTGTACGCCAACGGACTTGATAGGGCCTGGCGGGGTGTTGGGAGAACACTGCCGTAGGTTGGGAAATCCTTTAAAATCCCCATCCGTGTGGATGAGAGGCTCTACCGTCTATGAAGGATTGTCCATAGTACACCAGGGGTAAAGCCGTATGTACGGGAGATGTCTACCGGGGGTGTACGGATGGACAAAAGGGTGGGTTTGCAGGGTCGCGGAAAAAGGCGGTGTGGGCTTGGATCTTCTTTCCTGGCCTCACACCAAAGGAAGTATGAACGGGGGCAAGTCCCTGTGGATGGCAAAAAGGATGAGATCTCTTATGGGAAAAGTAACGCACCTCTGCAGAGTGTATCAAATTGTGGTCGTCACTCCTTGTTCCGGGAAGGAAGCTGCGAACGCGGTAGGAAAGGAACTCCATGAAGTTCTGGTCAACCTGTGAAGACTGACGGGCATAGTTTTCAGAATAAAATCAACCTTTTGAAGAAATGTTTTCGAAACATGCATTGACCTGAGATTTCCTGATCAACGGTCGTAGCTAGTGCATCAAACACCTTTTACTCTTTTGAACTTGCTGAGTACCTCTGTACTCACTTTCTTTCGACACCCTTGCTAGACTGTGATACGGAAGTGGAGGCTATCGCCGATGGAGTACCGGAAGGGGATTACGAGCTGGTCTACGAGGAACCTGATCTGACCGGAGGAGTTGAAGGAGTAGACTATGGGATAGTCTACGGACCCGACGAGAATGAGGCGGAGGAGTAGTGATATACCCTAGTATCATAGAGCCGAGCAGCGTAGAACTTACCTAAATAAGTTGCTGAGCTCTCTTTCATCTATATGTGCGTTATAATAGTACTTAAGTAATATCTTAGGGTGTTCTCATCGGACCTGTGAGAATACCAACTTGTTAAGACAATGTCTGTAATAATGTTTGGAGTGTTATGACCTGCAATGTTTCTGTTGTACCACTCTGAGGGATATGACAATTGTGAAGAAGTCCCTTCACAAAGATCATATCAACGACTTGTATACTACAACATGCAGTGGTATGCTGGGTCACCGCACTTTCCAACAAAATTGGATTCACTCAAATTGGATTGGTGGATTTGAAGTTATTCAAATTCTAGCAAAGCACCAGTATTGCATTTCTATTTAAACGAATTAATTCGAATTTGAATAGCTGGGCTGCGCGGGAAAACGCTAACGGGCCAGGGGGAGAAAAGGAAACGGGCCGGCCCACTTCGCGTCCAGCACGAGCAGGCCGCCTGACAGCGGGGTCCACGCGTCAGCGACACTTAAACAGCGAAATGGTAAGTTTCTATCTGGGACGTAGGATTAGAAGCCGATCCAACGGTCCATGGCCATCGTCGTCTCCGACGAGATAGCATACTGGCCGTGGTGAGAGAAGGGGGTCGGAGGCTCACCGGAGCTCCGGCGATCGTCGGCGAGGGTGCGCAGCGACGTTGTGGACGACGGTGATCCTCCTGGTACAAGCGGCGGCTCCAGGGGTGGCACCAATCTTCTTCTTCTTCTGCGGCGGCTCCATGCACTCCGGCGATCAAATTGGCTGGCTATGGATCAAATTGAGAGGAGGGAGAGCTCGAGGAGGGTCAGAGACGAGAGGAGAGGCGAGTGGTGTGAAGATTTGAGGCGCGGGAGGCCTCTATTTATAGTTGCGAGGGGGTCTGCGGCTTGGTGGATGAGGTCGACCATGGCGACGAGGCTACAGGGGCGGCATGGCTCGGGCAATGACGCAGGGGCGTTGGCGATGTCATGGCGAGCATGACAGGCGTGATTGCATAGAAAATGGAGGGCTGACGCGAGCAGGAGAGTGACGGAGGCTGGCAGTACCGTGGCGGAAATCATCGACGGTGACGACGGCGGCAGGCCTCTCCGGTGCGAACGGTCGTGTTTGGGAGGTACTTGGCATCGTGGTGAGTGGTGGGAGAAAGAAAGGGGGCGAGAGGAGGACGGAGTCGATGAGGCACGTGCGTGTATTGGCGTGTCCGTGGACACGTCCATGCCGATCCTGGCATGGTCTGGGCTGACATGGGCGCGTCGCGTTCCTGGCAGTGCAGGCTTTCTCTTGGCCAATGGCTGGTACAGGCAGGTTCAGTGGAGTGAGGCAAGCCTATTTGACATGGTGTGTGAGGCTAGAGAGGGAGGGGAGAGAGGGGTTGACATGGGGGTGACATGGTGATTGGCATGGGCATTTCTTGGTCATGATCATGCATGATCATTGGTGTCAAAGCATGGCATTGTCCAGGGGGAGTAGGAGGAGTTGAGGTTGACCAGAGAGGTGAGGGTTTAGGCAAAAATCCATTGGATTTTAGCATGTATGCTCAAAGTCAGTTTGTGCACACCAAGTGTTCGAGGAAATGGCCGAAAGAGATGAAAATTTGAATTTGGCCAAACCTTTGCAGGGGTGTGATTCAAATATTGTTTGGCTTCTGTTGGTGGTGGTGGTGTGCAAAAATGGGTGGTTTTGTGAAAATCCACATTTCACATAATCTTAAATCTGATTTGATGTTGCATCTTTGCTTGATGATAATAAGAAATTTAGGAAGAATTTGCAGGGTTGGTCTTTACCAAAGTTATTCATCTCGATGAGGTCTTGGATGAGGTGCAAAGACTTGGGAGTGTTTGGTTTAAGAAACTCTTAATCCAGGGGCTCAAAGTGGGTCACATGTTAAAAATGCCACATGTGACCATTATCACATGCAACTTGGAAATTTCATTTCTTTTCTTTTTGGTTTGATTTTCTTTGATCCAATTGATGTTGTTGAGTGTTGAAAAGGTATAGGGTGGTGTTCCAATCAATCAACCCAAGTATTGAGGTCAATTGCTCAAATTTGCATTTTTACCATTTCCTCTCATATACCTCTATGGATATTTTTTTATTTTCTTTTTATTTTCTTTTGTTTCACCTTGGATTTGAATTGTTGAGTACTAGGTAGGGTTCATTAAGGTTTTCAAATCATTGGCACAATTCAAAATGGCCTGGGTTAAAGATTTGCAAAAGTGGCCATAGCCTCATATGTGATACTATTTTTATTTTCTTTTCCTTTTATTTGTTTTTCTTTGATTCACTTAGGCATGGGTTAGGGTTTATTTAGGTTTAGATTGGGTTTAGTAATGGTTCACAACCATTTTGGTAAGGTCAATAGGGCATAGGCCATTATTGGTGGAGATGGCCATAAGCCCACATATGCCTCACCCTTTTATTTTTCTTTTTCTTTTTCTTTGTTCCTCTTTGGTGTTAGAAAGGGTAGGGTTTAGGGTTTAGAGAGATGTTCAACACTTCAAACAAACAAACATGGCAAGGATCACTACATACTTGCTTGAGCACTATGCACATCAAGTGTTTCAAATAAAGTTTTTGTTGGTTCCAATTTTTGGAAAAAGGAAATTCATTTTCCTCTTTGTTTTAAAAATTGGGATGTTACAAACCCTTCCCCCTTAAACAAAATCTCGTCCCGAGATTTAAGAAAAGTTAGGAACCTTTTCACTACAGGAATCTGGTTGTTTGCCATGTGTGCAGCTCTTTACCAAGTGCTTTTCACTGGGCACTCATCAAAGGCTGCTATATGTTGTGTGCCTAAAAAAACTCTTGGCAAAGAGCGAGCACTCGGGAAAATGGTAGGAGGCACTTGGCGAAGCCTCCACCTTTGCCGAGTGCCCAGGTAAATACACACGGCAAACAAACAGGCTCTCGGCAAAGGCTTGGGACACGTGTCCCTGATGACCACGGTTGATGGAAGAGAGACAGTGCAACTTGTTTGCTGAGTGTCACCTAACAGGTACTGGGCAAACAACTTATAATTTATTTCCCGCCGCCGTAATTTTTCCTGCATACTAAAAATGATTGCTGAGTTCCCGACATAAGGCACTTGGCAAACCCTTTTTTTCCTTCTCCTTTCCTTCTCCTTTTCTTTTCTTTCTTTCTTCTCTTTTCTTTTCCCGCCCTTTTTTCCATGCCCTCTCTCTTTCCCACCCTTTTTCTCCCGCCATTTACTCCCACCGATAGTTTTTGCTGCCATCTTCACCCTTCGTTAGCCTATATATAACCCCTCACTCGGATGTGGTAAAACTCCCACTTCGGAGTAACCGAACAAACTTTTGTAGGAACTTGGCCACTTTTTGTGTTGGTCATTTTACTATGACCCACTCTAAGACTAACAAAGAGGAAAGGCACATGAAATCACCACTTTTCATGAAAAACAAGCGTGCTTAAATTCCGGGCCCCGCGGGACAGGGGAATTGGCATATAGAGGCACTATTTTGGTCATATATGGACACTTAAATTGCTCTTACATAGTTTTAGAGGCATTTTTCATATTGTCTCAAAATTGTTACTATGTGGAATGTCTCTACGTGCTAAAGACAATAGCAATAATGTCTTTACATTTTATAAGACATATAAAAGAGGCACTATATTGTGTCTCTATACTCTAGAGTAGAAAATTAAGATGAAAAACATGCCAAAAGCAACTCTTGAGCTCACAACCTTATAATGATAAAGACGGGATCCTTTAACCATCTCAACCTTGCACAAGAACTTGTTTGTACATGGAACGAATTTCTTATGAGTATTGCGCAACATGACTCAAACATAAAACATATGTCTCTAGAGAACAAGAAAAATGCCTCAAATAGTGTCTCTAGATAAAATGTAAAGACATTTTATAAAGTGTCTCAATGATTCCTCTATAGATTTTTTTCTGACAATTTGGAATGCCTCGAAAGTGTGTCTCTAGGATAAAATTGTCATTTCTTAACACAAATGAATCAACTAATACATTTGAGACTCTTTCTAAAGTGTCACAAAAGTGTCTCTACAATAGGAAAAGTGTCTCAACATGATGTTTAAAGAGACAAATTAGGAATTGGCTCTAGGAAAATGTCTCTATGGAATGTTTGTTTTGTAGTGACATGAAATCACGCGAGGAAGGGTCAGAAACCCTTCTCCTTTGGCATGGGGTTCTAATTTGGGTTTATAAGGGTGGTGTGAAGAGGAAAAGCTAATTCACAACTTTAAAGTGACACTTTCTTCACAAACGAGACTATACTATAGGAAGATTCTACACTTATAGTCTAAAAATCTCACTTCGAGGCACTAGAGCCAACTTTTAAAAGAACGTGACCTCTTTTTGGGTTGGTCATGTTACTGTGACCGACTCTAACACTAAAAAAAGGAAAGATACATGAAATCGCCACTTTTAATGAAAAGCTAGCGTGTTTCCGTTTCGAGGCCCATAGGACAGGGGGGCACATGAAATCATGCAAGGAATGGTCGAATACCCTTCCCCTTTGGCATGGGGTCCTAATTAAGGTATATAAGGGTGGTTTAAAGAAGAAAATCCAACACACAACTTTGAAGTGGCACTTACTTCACAAATAGGACAATACCGCAGGAAGATTCTGGACTTATAATGTAAAACTCTAACTTTGGGACAACTGACCCATCTTTTGTAAGAACTTGGCTTATTTTTGGGTTGGTCCCACTCCTATGACCTACTTGTCGAAGGATTGTTTCTGGACCCTCGGCAACCGTACATTCGAGAGATCGAGAGTCCATTTATTTGTTTGGTATAGGGCTCGAGCGAACAGGTAATGGATAGCCACGTACGTGGACACCAATATACATAGGTTCGGACCCCCTGATGATGGGTAAAAGTCCTACTCCTGCCTTCTCTTGTATTATATGATGTGTACAGAGGATTACAATGTCTAGATGGGACTCGGCGAGATTTATATGATGATCTCGCTAAGTCTATGGTGGTCAGTCTAGGGCGTAAGGAACCCTAGATTGATCCCTAGTTTGGTCTTGGCACGAGTATGGTGAAGAAGATGGCGGCAACGCTTCTAAGGGTCTTGGATTGCCATCCTTTGGGGGAGTCTGAAATCTCGCTGAGTCTATGGTGGTCAATCTAGGGCGTAAGGAACCCTAGATTGGTCCCTAGATTGGTCTTGGCACGAGTATGGTGATGAAGATGGCGGCAACGCTTCTAAGGGTCTTGGATTGCCATCCTTTGGGGGAGTCTGGGGACTCCTTTATATATAGGGTTGGAGGAGGTTGCTTGTCTTGCACTCCAAGTCTTTCATATCTCCTTCCTTTGTAGGATCCGAATTGGATTGTGTTTCATCTAGGAGTCCAGGTGGCACACACCGAGCAGGTCAGCGTAACCCTGGAATGGGCTCCTAGGCCTTGACCATCAAAGACAGGATGGGGATAGTCATCTGTATACCATAGTTATACAGGATGGCCCCATATATCGTCGACAAGGCCCCAATCAGCATCCATAATTAGGCGCCCGGCTTCTCGCGAGTTGTTGACTTGGTCAATGCGCCGAGTTGATCTTGATAGGTCCCGCAGCGACTTAGAGTTAAGTCTACGAAGGAAGTTGATGTTGACCGCGACGTATGTAGGTTGTGTTGGGGGAAGAGATTCCTGTTGTAGGTCATTTCGACTTTCGACTTGAACCCAAACCTCCAGACCTACCCGCAAGTTATGTGTGGACGCTAGGTCGGTCGGGGAATTTGGAGAGGTTAGACTCATGTCAATAATCAAAAAGAATTTCTCCAAGTCGCGTCGAGTGAGAATCTGAACCGGCCAACGCGATTTATGGTTGGTGATCATAATAATATTCCTGCCCGCGCCATGACGAGATATGACGGTTGTGGTACTCGGAGTAGTCAATGTCGTGCGGCGGTGAGCTGCGGTGATGAAGCTTGTGAAGTGACTTGAGACGAGGGACCGAGTAATTTTTACTCGTAGGCCACACCTGCTCAAATCGTTGGTCTTGACATTGTAGCCTTGTAGTCCGACTTAGTTGAGTAAGCCGGACCTTGAGGGGTGTTCCCGACTTAGCTGATTAGGTCGAGGACTCATTTGGCTTTGCTTGATGGATTTGATGTGATTGATGTGCCTTCTTCATGAAGTTTGAGTCCGAGTCCCCGCCTGTTGCGAGCAACCGTGATGCTTCATCGTCACGCGTTGTTGATGAAGTCATGACAATGACATCAGTAGAGTAATTCGAGATAGGGGCCGAGTAAGAGTTTACTCATGACCACTCATGTCCGAGTTGCTATGCTTCTCTTGATGATGACTTGGGTTTCCTAGCCGAGTCCAGTAAGCCGGATCTTGAAGTACTCCATGACCTTGTGAGAGAGTTGGAGAAGCTTAGGAGACACTAGTCCGGGGTGTACACCGACCATATGTGGCAAGTCGTACCTCTGCGTATGTGTTATCCTACAACTCTGAAGAACAATATAATCAATAGATAAGTGTGTAATTTCCAATTGACGATGTTAACCAATTTTGATGGCTGGGTTGCGTCTGATGTCCTGTTGAAATTCGTAGGCTCTTGATGTGTGGTGTGATTTATAAGTTCTTCGGTGAGCGCCATGGCTGATAGACTTTAGGTGAGCGTCGAGGCTCGTAGATTCTTCGATGTGAGCCGAGGCTCGTTGATTTTTGACACTCCTGCATTTGCTGGTGGGTGTGAGTTCTGTGCGAGCCTGATTTCTCTTGCTCGTTGGGATACCTTTCGCCTCCATCCCTTGTCAACGTTCCTTGATGAATCCATGAGAACTTTGGCAAACCTTGGCCAGGGGGTCATCCAAAGTTCCCCCCTTCGTTATCCGCGATGTCCC
>NC_061511.1:40400845-40428983 GCF_022539505.1 Lolium rigidum
AGCATGCAAGGTATCCACCTCATCAAGCATTTCTAACCAATCCTAGGCTGCCACGTCTCTTCAACTCTCCCACCTCCCGTCTCTTCAACTCTGCCACTGTTAGCACTAATCTTGACTTGGCATATGTTTTAGAGTTTGTTTGTATGAGTCATGCACGTAGTTAGCTGTAGTGGATGTCCGAGCGTCATCATGCATGGACAGCTGCAGTTCTGTTCGTGTGAAGAGGCAGGTCCTGGTCATGTGGATCATGGGTGATCAAGTCAGCTTTAGTGGGTGAGTGCATGTAGTGGAGCTTTGGGTGGTCGGTCTCCTGGGCGTTCTGCTGGTGCCTCTCCGTCGACTTCTCCTGGGAGTACTCCCAGTGCCTCTCCGTCGACTTCTCCTAGGCGTACTCCCGGTGCTTCTCCAGCTGGTTCGTCTGCAGTTTCTACTGGAGCGCAACCTCAGACCCGGGCTTCTCGTTTCGCCAACGATGAGGGCGGATACACCTCGCCAGGGTCCTTCATGTAGTCGGCTCACACTATGTATGCATGCGCTTGCTACTACTATTCCGGTTATGCGCTAGCTACTACTATGTATTTCACTAGTGGAAAAAGGGGCAACCGTTTTAGACTTTAATACCGGTTCCCTTACGAACCGGTATTAAAGGTGGCATTTGTACCGGTTCGGACGCTCAGACGGGCGAGGAGCATTCGTACCGGTTCGTTACGAGCTTTCGTACCGGTTCGTGTTAGGAACCGGTACGAAAGGTCTTTGGCCAGAATAGCAGGTGAGGGTGGGGCCAGGGTTGGACCTTTGGTACCGGTTTGTGTTAGCAACCGGTACTAAAGGGTGCCTCATATGCTCACTGCCCCTCCCCCGCCCCCGATCCATTCTCATTTTCTCATCTCTCTCACATTTCTAAAACTTTTGCACCTGTCACACTCCAATAAATTTTCATTTTTTCTCCACCATTTTAACAAGATTAACGACCTCCATCTATCCAAGGGTTAGCAATATCATCCTTTCTTCCGGCGTTCCTAATTTAGCTCATTTCTTTGGTAGTTTAACTCGTACTATTTTTTTAGTGCTAGCAAGGTGTTTGATGAAATGCCTAAGTTAGGGATTTTACTTTTTTTATAATCAATTTGAGCTGAAATTATGGTATATTTTGTAGGTTTTAATTAGTACCATCCCCGTCCTCACCGCCGTCGATCGCCAGCGTCGTCCCCTAGCCGGCACCGTACAACCTCGGTGAGCCTCTTCTTTTTCATAAAAAAACTTAGTTTTATGTGATGAACTTGAATATTAATTAAGTTGTTCACTCATATATCCACGATGTTGTGTAATTAATGATTTTTGATATACATATAAAATGCAGATGAGTCGACAATGGATGTACGGTGACCGGTGCCATCCCGACTTCATTAATGGCATGCATTATTTTCTCAACGTGGCTGAGGCAAACAGGCAGTCGAATGGTTTCATCTATTGTCCATGTAGTTCCTGTAAGAATACAATGGATTACTCTACCTCAAAGACCATTCACGTCCACCTGCTGCAGAACGGTTTCATGCCCAGCTATAATTGTTGGACCAAGCACGGAGAAAGAGGGGTTATATTGGAAGACAACGAAGAAGAAGAGGATAGTGACAACTATCCTATGTTCACTAAAGACGGTGATAGTAGAATGGGGGAAGACGAAGCTGAAGAAGAGCCCATTTTTATGAGCCCATTTTTGATGACCCCGATGACGATTTGGGTCGGGCCATTCTTGATGCGAAGATAAGCTACGGAAGTGAAAAGGAGAGGTTGAAGTTGGAGAAAATGTTAGAGGATCACAAGACACTGTTGTACCCAAATTGCAAAGATGGCCAGAAAAAGCTGGGTACCACGCTGGAATTGCTGCAATGGAATGCAGAGAATGGTACTTCTGACAAGGGGTTCGAAAAGTTGCTGAAAATAATAAAGAAGATGCTTCCAGGGGAGAACGTATTGCCCTCTAGTACGTACGAAGCAAAGAAGGTTGTCTGCCCTCTAGGATTAGAGGTGCAGAAGATACATGCATGCATCAATGACTGCATCCTCTACCGCGGGGAGTACGAGAATTTGAATGCATGCCCGGTATGTAGTGCATTGAGGTATAAGATCAGGCGAGATGACCCTGGCGATGTTGAGGGCGAGTCCAACCCCAGGAAGAGGGTTTCTGCGAAGGTGATGTGGTATGCTCCTATAATACCACGGTTGAAACGTTTGTTCCAAAACAAAGAGCATGCCAAGTTGTTGCGATGGCACAAAGAGGACCGTAAGAAAGATGTGATGCTGAGACACCCCGCTGACGAGTCGCAGTGGAGAAAAATCGACAGAGAGTTCAAGTCATTTTCAGATGACGCAAGGAACTTAAGATTTGGTCTAAGTACGTATGGTTTTAATCCTTTCGGTGAGCAAGTGCTCCAGCCATAGCACCTGGCCGGTGACTCTATGTATCTATAACCTTCCTCCTTGGTTGTGCATGAATCGGAAGTTCATTATGATGCCAGTGCTCATCCAGGGCCCGAGGCAACCCGGCAACGACATTGATGTGTACCTGAGGCCATTGGTTGAAGAACTTTTACAGTTGTGGTGTGACGAAGGTGTACCTGTGTGGGATGAGCACGAACAAAAGGAATTTAACCTACGGGCGTTTTTGTTTGTAACCATCAATGATTGGCCTGCTCTTAGTAACATTTCAGGGCAGTCAAACAAGGGATACAATGCATGCACACACTGTTTAGGTGAGACTGACACTATATATTTGGGAAACAAGAATGTGTACCTGGGGCATTGATACGTCCAAAACGTATCTACTTTCCCGAACACTTTTGCTATTGTTTTGCCTCTAATTTGTGTATTTTGGATGCAACTAACACGGACTAACGCTGTTTTCAGCAGAACTGTTCTGGTGTCTCGTTTTTGTGCAGAAATCCAACTTTCGGGAAAATCCTCGGAATTTATGCAGAAGGCCCTATTTTCCCAGAAAACTGACGGAGCCAGAAGGACAACTCAGGTGGAGGCCCGAGGGCCCCACACCATAGGGCGGCGCGACCCAGGGGGGGGCCCGCGCGGCCATGTGGTGTGGCCCCCTCGGCCGGCCTCCGACGCCCTCCTTCGGACTATTTATCGGCCTCGACCTAAAAACGCACGAAGAGAAGTCGAAGTCGCCAGAAACCCTCCAGAACGCCGCCACATCGCGAAACTCCGTCGCGGGAGCCAGAAGTCTCCGTTCTGGCACTCCGCCGGGACGGGGAATTGGAGGAGATCATCACCATCATCACCGCCAACGCCTCTACATCAACCAGCCATGTTTCCCCCATCCATGTGTGAGTAATTTCCCCGCTGTAGGCCGAAGGGGATGGTAGGGATTGGATGAGATTGGTCATGTAATAGCATAAGATTGTTAGGGCATAGTGCCTAGTGTCCGTAATTGGTACTTTGATGATATTGTTGCAACTTGTTATGCTTAATGCTTGTCACTAGGGCCCGAGTGCCATGATCTCCGATCTGAACATGCTATTGTTTCATCAAGATAATCATTGTTTATGGTCTTACCTATAAGTTGTATACACATGTCGCTGTCCGGAACCAATGGCCCCGAAGTGACAAGAATTGGGACAACCGGAGGGAATGGTAGCGATGTGAGGATCACATGTGTTCACGGAGTGTTAATGCTTTGCTCCGGTACTCTATTAAAAGGAGTACCTTAATATCCAGTAGTTTCCCTTGAGGCCTGGCCGCCACCGGCTGGTAGGACAAAAGATGTTGTGCAAGTTTCTCATTGCGAGCACGCACGACTATATATGGAACACATGCCTATTGATTGCTTTGTACTTGGACACCGTTTTATTATTATCTCGCAAATGCCCTGCTATGATTGTTACATGAGTTTCTCTCATCCATGCAACGCCCGTCATCCGTCCCCGTGCCTACAGTATTTTAATCCTGCTGTTTACTAAAATCACTACTGCTTGTCTCGTTACTCTGCTGCTGTTATTTCACTACTCGCTATCGCTATAAAACTGTTACTATCGATAAACTCTTGCGAGCAAGTCTGTTTCCAGTGCAGCTGAATTGACAACTCCGCCGTTAAGGCTTCCAAGTGTTCTTTGTCTCCCCTTGTGTCGAATCAATAAATTGGGTTTTACTTCCCTCGAAGACTGTTGCGATCCCCTATACTTGTGGGTCATCAAGACTATTTTCTGGCGCCGTTGCCGGGGAGCATAGCTTTATTTGGAAGTTGTGATGACCCAGCGTACCACTGCATGGTGTAGTACACAAGTCGTTGACATAACACAAGTGAAACACCGTTCCACCCATATTACATCTCTCAGAGTGGTACAACAGAAACATATGCGAGTCCAAGGTATGTCTATAGAAGTACACACGAACAGTTTACATAAGATCCACACAACCTCCTACTTTACGGTGAGGTAAAACTTCAAATAAAGCTCCAGAAGAACGACTCGTAATCTATCTTATTGCTAACTCAAGTTCAAGAGCTACTTGGCTTGCTATAGAAATCTAGCTACTTAGGTGCTAGGATTAGGGAAAGATTCCCTTCTATTACTAGTCTAGGTTTCCATTATAACTGATGCAGGAGTTGACTCCATTGACTTCTTTGATTGGATTCTTCATCTTGTTGCAGTTGACTCTTTTGTCTTCGAGTTCCACGGTAGTTTCTCCTTCGGTGCATTGCTCTAAGAAGGGGGTTCAAACGAGATAGAATGAGTACGAGCGTACTCAAAGCAAGTTCATATTAGGAAATATGTGTATCATGCTCTAGCTACAGCCATAGACCGTAAAGTCATAGGCCAATGCAAGTTTTCATAAACATTTCTTCAAAAGGTTTATTTTATTCTGAAAACTATGCCCGTCGCCTTCACGAGTTGACTAGAACTTCGTGGAGTTCCTTTCCTCGCCGCGTTCGCAGCTCCCTTCCCGAACAGGGAGTGACAACTACAATTCTTGATAACCTCTGCAGAGGTGCGTTACTTTACCCCACAAGAGATCTTAACCATGTTGCCGGCTGAGAGTATGTCCTCAACTCGTCCACACTTCCTTTGGTGTGAGGCCCAGTATAAGATCCAAGCCAATCACTGCCTTCTCCGCGACTGCAAACCCACCCTTTTGTCCACCCGCACACCTCCAGTAGACTTTCCCCCGATAATACGGCTTTACTCATGGTGTACTTTGGACAATCCTTCATAGATCGGAAGAGATTAACATCACCAATGGATGGGGATTTAAAAGGATTTCCCAACCTATTGCGGCAGTAGCCTCAAGACCCCACCGTCTCTCCGATCCGTTGGCGTGCGTAAGGGAAAAGATACAACTGACTTCCCGCAGCCATTATAGATCTTATGGATAACGCGATATGTACGGCGCTAGAATCACTGGACGGCATTGGTAATTAATCCTAGGGTGATATAACCCATTGCAATGGAACCTCCACCATATCAACACATACCATGGTTCCATTGCCCACCACATAGTCATATTCATAATTGTAAAATAATACTTTGCTTTTCAATGCATGAGTGATAAGTATAGTACTTTGCATATAGTTTGATAAAAATAATCAAATGACATGAGCAAGCGATGAACTTGCCTTTCTTGATCGCAAGATTATGCAGCAAAAGCTTCGATACGTGATAACTCCAAATTCTGAAATACCATCATCGTCCGGTAAGGACAATGTTTAAAGAACGAGCAAAGATGCTATAATGCATAGTATGAGATGCAATCGTCCCGAGCATAACCTAACCTCGATGATTTAGGATGTATGAGTTGTAAAGATTTCTTTAGGGTTGGTTGCACTTTTAGAATGGTTCTCAAACAAGGTTCTTATTAGGGTTTGGTTATATTAGCATCATAATCAAGTGATATAAGACATCATAACAATCATACACCTAAAGAATAGTAGTGGAATAATATGTGAAGAACAGTTGTCAATTTTAAGTTTTACAGGACATGGTTGATGATTACTTATATTATACCTCAAAAGAATAACTTTTGAAGAACATGTTGATTAAGATTTAATAAGTATTTTAAATAAGAACTTTGGGTTTCTATGGTTTGGTTGACAGATTTCATAACTACTTAACTAAATCATCTCCAATGGTTGCCAAGCTAAGTGGTTTATCATTTACTAAGTAAGGTTGAGTGGAATAGGAGCATGTGATGTGAATTACTACACAAGATTGGTACTAGGGTTTATCATTATGGTTCTACTAGGATTGGATGATTGAGGTTGATCTTACCTGGTATGGTATACAGGAGTGGTGATCAATGGTACTAATCTAATTTAACGAAGTTAGGGTTTACACCTAGGTGATACTAGTGAATCATATAGGTTTTAGTTAAGAATAGGAACATGAAATGATAATCTCATGTGACTCGGGTTTATGCTAATGGATCATGAGCATGCATTCAATTGTTGCTTATTAGGGTTCTATATGTAAAGTTGAAGTGGCTATGATCACATGGCTAAATTCTTAGGGTTTTAGGTTTGCAACTACTATGGATGAACACATGAAATAATGAGATCAATGTCTTACTTAAATTAAAACTAGGGTTTCTAAATTATGGCACAACTCCTAAAATGATAATTGATAAATAGAGTTGTGGTTACTAATTACTTTGAATAAAAATTAGAAATGGTTTGACATTTTATTAATTTTCACAAGATTTAATAATTAAAGTAATTCCTATTTTGGTTTGATTAAGAATCAGGGTTTAATAATTGTTATTAGGGTTTAAAGTATTTAACTTGTTAACTAAAGATGTTTAAGTAAATAAGTTTTGTATTTACCAAAATAATATTGGCTTATAATATTTTCTTGAGTTATTACTTATTTAAAGAAAATGGTAAATGGTAATTTGTAAATTAGGGTTTATGAATTATCACTAATAATTAAGTTGATGCAATTATAGTAAATAAAATTAATCTTAACATTTTACTTAGTATCTAAATAGTTAAAATTTAATTTTTAGACTTCACTAATTATGGAATTCAATTTGTATTCTCAATAATTGAAATAGCATAATTAATAAGGTTAAAAATAAGTGAATTTTTATTTTGACACACATTTTTGTTTTATATTTTATTTGAATAGAGTTTATTTTTGTGAACATTTTGATATATTATTCATATTTTTCTGAGCTAATATGAATTTTCTATAATTTTGCAAAGTTTCAGTATTATTCTGGAATTTGAAATAACTAGAAATACTAAGCGTACCGGTTTGGACTCTAGTCACTGCGACCGACAGGTGGGTCCATTGACCAGGTCCAATGCCACGAGGGCGAAGACCAGTCAACTACACCCTAAGGTCCCACCTGCCACGTCATCCACGCTGGAGACGCGCCGGTGAGCGACGGCGATGGCGTTCTGGCCACCCCGCGAGTACGCGGAGTATACCAAACGAATCGCCTCGCCATACTGAGTATGATAGTGAGAACGCCGCCACGAAAAGGTCACCGGAGCTAGCTCCGACGAGTGTCTCCGCGGCGGTGAACTCCGGCGATGAAGCAATCGAACGATATAAGTCGATTCAGGAAGAAATAGAAGGTGCTGGAGATGCGCACGATTGACCTGAGGCTGATGAACCACTTGCCGATGCTCGGGGTGGTCGGAGACGATGACAATCGAGCATTTTCCGGCGAACCCGGGTGAAAGGGAATATCAAAATTCTCCCACCACCCTGCTCCCCTTGATGCTGTACTCCTCGACGATGCTCCTGGTGATGATACGCGTCGCCAGGGTTGCTTGGTTGGTCCGGGGATGACCTCAATCGACGACGGCATGATGGTCGCCGGCGACAGAAGCTTGTGGAATGTGGATGAAAGAGAGAACAAGGGATAATGAGGTGAGGTGGCAATGATTAGGGCTTCCACGGCGATCCTCCCCTCCTATTTATAGCTCCTGACGAGGTCACATCGACGGCGAGCATCGACGACCTGTGGCCAGGATGTGGCGGTCATGCGGTTAGGGTTTCGAGCGCGAATCGTGGCGATTTAAGATAGACTCGGACGCGAGATTGGTTGGTTGTGGTTCTGAGCTCGTCTGCGGCGTCCGGGTTGATCTTATCGTCGGCGAGGACGTGGCCAGGGTGTCTCCTCTGCGCTGTCGACGCCGGGAAGGAAGACGAAGGCGTTGGCCTTCTATTACACGTGAAACGGTATGGACCGTTTCTAGGTGGGCCGGGCCGACGTCGGGCTTCGGCCGCGGGCTGCTCTTTGGGCCGAAGCTGGGTTGCTGCGGCCTGGTAGGGTAAGTCCTCTCCCCTCTCTATTTCTCTTTTTATTTTCTCGTTTTAAACTTGTTATTTAAATTCCAATTTGATTTCTGTTTATTTTTGCAGGTTCTAAAATATTAAATATCAATATCACTTCATAAAAATACTTACCGCATAGTTCTATTGTTTAAACAACTATTTGATGGGTGATTACTTGGTGTTCTTGTGAAGTGCTTTTTAAATTTAAAAATAGATATGGTTTATGTTCTTATCTCAATTGCCTTTTAATTTAGGAACCAGATATATTTAAATGGTTTGAATTTTTAATAGGTGCATGGTAAGCATATTACTAAATTTTACTAAGGTTCTTAATAATATGAATGGTTCACATACAATTCTCCTTATGGCTAGAGTTTAAATTAAATGGTAATGAGAATGAGATGAATTCTTCATTTTTATGTGAAGGATTATTTCTAGGGTTTAATAATATGGTTGACTTCACTCGTGTTAAATAATCTTGCTTAGCAAACTACTCGACTTGAATTATTTAAGATAGATCCTAATCTCATTATGGTTAACTCAACTACTTCTATGAATTCTATTTTATTTGGTTCACTAAACAAGGTATTTGGATAGCAAAGTAGAATGGAATATTGATTTCCTTCTACTCACCAGATGGCATTAGTCTTTAAGTATATATGGCTTGGTTTATACTTGTGGCACATGATACACAAGTTAGGAAACAATATTTTATGTAGATTGGTTCTATATGACAAGGTTTATGGTTTTGGGAATACTTCACTATTTGAAGTAGGAAATAGGCATGATGCATGGCAGGGTTCTACTTATAATCCAAAGTAATCCATGGGTTGGATTTCAGACTTAGTCTAGGGTTTTAGTAGTGATCACCAATGTGATACACCACTAGGTTTAGGATGTGAGCAATAGTTGGGTTATGTTTAATTGACTAGGATTACTCCTCTACACAAGGCATGAGGATTGGTTTGGGATTAACTACTATTGATATACTTATTATTTTATGTGATAGATGAGATCTATTAATAACATGGGTTTAACTGATCATCTATATCTACAAGGTATAATCATGCATTAGACAATATCCACTTATTCCTCACTAATCACTCTCTATCATTCCTCAAATTTGGATAGTTGGTTTTGATTTCACCAAGGCATGATCATATGAGTTTCAAAACACTCATAGTCAGTTTGATTCAAATAGTTTGAACTATAAATCGTAATGTAAATGGATTTAGTTTTATGATATTCCATATACTTAATAAGTTATGATTTAAATAAGAATGTGTGGCTTTTATGCACTTTAGACCCTGTGGTGTACCTTATTTGGTAATAAGTTTAGAAGTGAATTAATTTACACACAAAGGTAGTTGCTAACTTTTAAGTGTTAATAAGTTAGGGTTTGATTCTTAAAGAATGTGTTGATATAAATCTAATTCTATTTGATCTAATCCATAGATCAAATCATCTCTACCCAAAACAAGGTTTTAGCAAAGATCACAGTGAAGTTTATAGCGCTTGACTTGATGATCTACTTCAATTCCAGCAAGTCAAGTGAAACTTCGATTCATCGTGGTAAGTTTTATTTGAAGCGCGAAAATTCCCCGGATTTTCTATGCATGAATGCAATGCACACTTTGGTGTTCTCTCATTTTATTGCCTCTAAACCTGGGATATTACAGCCTCTCCCCCTTAAACTGAACTTCGTCCCGAAGTTCGAACGCTCTCATGTTTCGGAATGTGGAACAGACTTGAACAGATCACCATCCTTCAACTCCATGGTGATCACTTTAGATATAATTGAATATATCCCTAGTCCAGATCCTTAATGTAGTCTTCTGATGTCTGGCACTGATACTTTCTTCCATTCTATGTTTTCTTCCAACACTCTAAGCTTATAGGCTTACTATCCAAAGATTCTTGGATTAGGACATCTTATTGTGTTAATGGACTTGACTAATGGTTGTGGTGACATCATCCTATTTGGGTACTCAAAGCTTGGTTCTACCAGTTGCGGTAATCCAGCTGCGGTGTAATATGACACTACGATTTACCAGCTGTGATACTCAAACCTTAATTCTAAAAGATTCATTTAAAGCATGGTATTGTTCTCCCTTACTACCATAACGAAAGTAATGGTACTTCGTAAGGTGTTTACAATAGGCATGGTCCTGGTTGTTTAGTCATACGAATGGATTAGACTCATTTAGTCCATCCCATCATGGCTTCTAGTTTATACTAGTTATCTTCCTTTTGGTTTCTTTAGGTTCCATGAAAGGAATCTTTCTAATAATCATTAGTTTTGGTCTGGTCAAATTCCTTCGTATATTATTTTCTTAGGCTTTGATTGTTCTCCAATATCTTCTTCCTCCAACTTCATTATCGAAGACTTACTTAAGTTCTCTTGGTTTCGAGTAATTACAATTACCCACTCAAGTTAAGGTCTAACCCTTACTTCCTCGAGATATGAACCTTGGCTTATGGTCTGACATCCTCCTGAGAGTACTTTTATATGGGTACTTCCCAACAACCTTATAAAAATAAGATCGGACTTCCTCTCAGTTCAGACCTTTTTCTCCATCTATCACACTACCAATAATATCTTAATACTTCTCCTTAGCCTTCTTCTCCCCCTTGGAGTTTACTAATGATCTTCAAACTTCCTTTCTTCTAATCATTAAACTCCAAGGTTAGGTAGTTGGTTTAAGTCTGGTTTATATGTTGTACTTTTCTAAAGTCTCCCGAAGAATTCTTGGTGGTGTATCCACACAGTTGTGGGTATCCATTATGAATCCTCCGACTAAATATTTACTAACTACGAGATACCAGCTGTGAAATACTAGCTGCGGAATCCCCCTTTCTTTTAGGGTAAAGAAATGTTCAGGTTGTGGGCTATCTGGTACCAGCTGCAGACTACCTAGTACCAGATGTGGCTTATTGGATACCAGCTCTGGCTATGTTATGGTTCTAGTCAATATCTATCTACCAGCTGTGGCTACTTACCTAGTTTGAGTTAAGATATACCTCACTTCACATACTTTCTCTTCATGATTATCCTATATCAGCTGCGGTCTTATTATACTAGCTACGACTTCACTTGTCTATTTTCCTTCTTCTAGGGTTTGTTTTGCAAGATAACCACTTGTTGATACTATGAAAATAGTATTGTGAGTGACTTCCCTTGCATTCCCTTCTTCCAGAATGAATATGGCTCTACTTCTACTGCTCCATATTCACTATTTTTCTCACTTTCATGGTACTTCCATGTTGAATTACTCCTTGATTAAGGATAAAAGTGAGTTTTGATTAGTCCTTCCTTTAGATTGTTGTGGTTGCTTCCCACAATTTTACTTCCTTCTTCAAGTGAACCTTCATCTTGTCTTCAAATCTTCAGAATTCGTCACTCCCTCACATGAATACCTTTAACCTCTAGACCTATAACATCAAGTAAGAGCTTGATATTGCAACATGCATTTGCATATCAAAGTCAAACTTCATGTATGGATCTAGTCAATCAATGAAGATTCAAGAAAATCCAATAAGATCCAGCTTTGTGATTATAATACACATCCTTATATGCCTGAATATAATAATTGGGTAAGACATCCTAAACATCAGGCTCAGATGTGTAGTATATAACACCACATAAGATAGGTTTAGGTTGTGATACTTAGCACGAATACGTGAATTTCTACTATTTGTCTCAACATTTATCTTAATTGCACATTTGCAATGAGACAAACTTGAAACAAAATGGCCTGGGATAGTTGGAGTTAACCTAGTTTTCTTTGGAAGTACTAACAAAATAGGATACCATATATATGTGCTATTGAGGACTACTTCCTATAATACAATTAGTTCTAACATGTCTACTCTAAACACATGATTGTTTAGAATATACAACCTATAACTCTAGGATTTCTCTATGTGATATGCTCTAAATAAGCCTTCTTTAAATTAAGGACTATGGTTCTAACATTCTTGACACAGTTTCTAGGATTTTAAGGCCTAAGCTTTCGAACTATTCCCTAAATCCTACTCCTTATCATCCTTTTGTTATCGTACTTATGATGTTCTACTCCATCATACCATGATTCTCAAGTGAATCATATATGAGTATCTAGTTTATTATTGAAAGTAGACTCATGTAACTCCTATCACTCTTCCTTACCTCCTATGATTGACTCATCATAGACATATACTACCTTATATAACTTATCTCCCTTACTTAACATCAGTCATTTGACATTTTAAATGACTCTTACTTAACCATACTTGTATTGGTATACTTCTTCCAATAGGATATCTTCCTTATGGTTGTATCCTCTCTTTGGACTACCATGTTTTGTATACCAACTGTGGTCTACTACCACCCATTATCTTAAGCTCCAATGGTGTTCTAGTTATTTGGAATGAAGCAAGATAACTAACTAACTTTACTTAAGAAAATAGATAAGAAAGATTGACTCAAGTGTGTCAGGATTATTCTCAAGTGAATACCCATCTCAAGTCAAAAAGAATAGTTGGTTTAACTAAGGCATCTTCCTATAGACACTACCAAAACCTATAGGTCTCCTTTAAAGGGTTTTAATCCTAGGGTCAAAGCATTTGCTCTGATACCAGCTGTGATGACCCAGCGTACCACTGCATGGTGTAGTACACAAGTCGTTGACATAACACAAGTGAAACACCGTTCCACCCATATTACATCTCTCAGAGTGGTACAACAAAAACATATGCGAGTCCAAGGTATGTCTATAGAAGTACACACGAACGGTTTACATAAGATCCACACAACCTCCTACTTTACAGGTGAGGTAAAACTTCAAATAAAGCTCCAGAAGAACGACTCGTAATCTATCTTATTGCTAACTCAAGTTCAAGAGCTACTTGGCTTGCTATAGAAATCTAGCTACTTAGGTGCTAGGATTAGGGAAAGATTCCCTTCTATTACTAGTCTAGGTTTCCATTATAACTGATGCAGGAGTTGACTCCATTGACTTCTTTGATTGGATTATTCATCTTGTTGCAGTTGACTCTTTTGTCTTCGAGTTCCACGGTAGTTTCTCCTTCGGTGCATTGCTCTAAGAAGGGGGTTCAAACGAGATAGAATGAGTACGAGCGTACTCAGCAAGTTCATATTAGGAAATATGTGTATCATGCTCTAGCTACAGCCATAGACCAGAAAGTCATAGGCCAATGCAAGTTTTCATAAACATTTCTTCAAAAGGTTTATTTTATTCTGAAAACTATGCCCGTCAGTCTTCACAGAGTTGACTAGAACTTCGTGGAGTTCCTTTCCTCGCCGCGTTCGCAGCTTCCTTCCCGGAACAAGGAGTGACAGTCACAATTCTTGATACCCTCTGCAGAGGTGCGTTACTTTACCCCACAAGAGATCTTAACCATGTTGCCGGCTGAGATTATGTCCTCAACTCGTCCACACTTCCTTTGGTGTGAGGCCCAGTATAAGATCCAAGCCAATCTCTGCCTTCTCCGTGACTACAAACCCACCCTTTTGTCCACCCGCACACCTCCAGTAGACTTTCCCCCGATAATACGGCTTTACTCATGGTGTACTTTGGACAATCCTTCATAGATCGGAAGAGATTAACATCACCAATGGATGGGGATTTAAAAGGATTTCCCAACCTATTACGGCAGTGCCTCCAGCACCCCACCGTCTCTCCGATCCGTTGGCGTGCGTAAGGGAAAAGATACAGCTGACTTCCCTGCAGCCATTATAGATCTTATGGATAACGCGATATGTACGGCGCTAGAATCACTCGGACGGCATTGGTAATTAATCCTAGGGTGATATAACCCATTGCAATGGAACCTCCACCATATCAACACATACCATGGTTCCATTGCCCACCACATAGTCATATTCATAATTGTAAAATAATACTTTGCTTTTCAATGCATGAGTGATAAGTATAGTACTTTGCATATAGTTTGATAAAAATAATCAAATGACATGAGCAAGCGATGAACTTGCCTTTCTTGACTGCAAGATTATGCAGGCAAAAGCTTCGATACGTGATAACTCCAAATTCTGAAATACCATCATCGTCCGGTAAGGACAATGTTTAAAGAACGAGCAAAGATGCTATAATGCATAGTATGAGATGCAATCGTCCCGAGCGTAACCTAACCTCGATGATTTAGGATGTATGAGTTGTAAAGATTTCTTTAGGGTTGGTTGCACTTTTAGAATGGTTCTCAAACAAGGTTCTTATTAGGGTTTGGTTATATTAGCATCATAATCAAGTGATATAAGACATCATAACAATCATACACCTAAAGAATAGTAGTGGAATAATATGTGAAGAACAGTTGTCAAATTTTAAGTTTTACAGGACATGGTTGATGATTACTTATATTATACCTCAAAAGAATAACTTTTGAAGAACATGTTGATTAAGATTTAATAAGTATTTTAAATAAGAACTTTGGGTTTCTATGGTTTGGTTGACAGATTTCATAACTACTTAACTAAATCATCTCCAATGGTTGCCAAGCTAAGTGGTTTATCATTTACTAAGTAAGGTTGAGTGGAATAGGAGCATGTGATGTGAATTACTACACAAGATTGGTACTAGGGTTTATCATTATGGTTCTACTAGGATTGGATGATTGAGGTTGATCTTACTGGTATGGTATACAGGAGTGGTGATCAATGGTACTAATCTAATTTAACAGGTTAGGGTTTACACCTAGGTGATACTAGTGAATCATATAGGTTTTAGTTAAGAATAGGAACATGAAATGATAATCTCATGTGACTGGGTTTATGCTAATGGATCATGAGCATGCATTCAATTGTTGCTTATTAGGGTTCTATATGTAAAGTTGAAGTGGCTATGATCACATGGCTAAATTCTTAGGGTTTTAGGTTTGCAACTACTATGGATGAACACATGAAATAATGAGATCAATGTCTTACTTAAATTAAAACTAGGGTTTCTAAATTATGGCACAACTCCTAAAATGATAATTGATAAATAGAGTTGTGGTTACTAATTACTTTGAATAAAAATTAGAAATGGTTTGACATTTTATTAATTTTCACAAGATTTAATAATTAAAGTAATTCCTATTTTGGTTTGATTAAGAATCAGGGTTTAATAATTGTTATTAGGGTTTAAAATATTTAACTTGTTAACTAAAGATGTTTAAGTAAATAAGTTTTGTATTTACCAAAATAATATTGGCTTATAATATTTTCTTGAGTTATTACTTATTTAAAGAAAATGGTAAATGGTAATTTGTAAATTAGGGTTTATGAATTATCACTAATAATTAAGTTGATGCAATTATAGTAAATAAAATTAATCTTAACATTTTACTTAGTATCTAAATAGTTAAAATTTAATTTTTAGACTTCACTAATTATGGAATTCAATTTGTATTCTCAATAATTGAAATAGCATAATTAATAAGGTTAAAAATAAGTGAATTTTTATTTTGACACACATTTTTGTTTTATATTTTATTTGAATAGAGTTTATTTGTGTGAACATTTTGATATATTATTCATATTTTTCTGAGCTAATATGAATTTTCTATAATTTTGCAAAGTTTCAGTATTATTCTGGAATTTGAAATAACTAGAAATACTAAGCGTACCGGTTTGGACTCTAGTCACTGCGACCGACAGGTGGGTCCATTGACCAGGTCCAATGCTACGAGGGCGAAGACCAGTCAACTACACCCTAAGGTCCCACCTGCCACGTCATCCACGCCGGAGACGCGCCGGTGAGCGACGGCGACGGCGTTCTGGCCACCCCGCGAGTACGCGGAGTATACCAAACGAATCGCCTCGCCATACTGAGTATGATAGTGAGAACGCCGCCACGAAAAGGTCACCGGAGCTAGCTCCGACGAGTGTCTCCGCGGCGGTGAACTCCGGCGATGAAGCAATCGAACGATATAAGTCGATTCAGGAAGAAATAGAAGGTGCTGGGAGATGCGCACGATTGACCCGAGGCCGATGAACCACTTGCCGATGCTCGGGGTGGTCGGAGACGATGACAATCGAGCATTTTCCGGCGAACCCGGGTGAAAGGGAATATCAAAATTCTCCCACCACCCTGCTCCCCTTGATGCTGTACTCCTCGACGATGCTCCTGGTGATGATACGCGTCGCCAGGGTTGCTTGGTTGCTCCGGGGATGACCTCAATCGACGACGGCATGATGGTCGCCGGCGACAGAAGCTTGTGGAATGTGGATGAAAGAGAGAACAAGGGATAATGAGGTGAGGTGGCAATGATTAGGGCTTCCACGGTGATCCTCCCCTCCTATTTATAGCTCCTGACGAGGTCACATCGACGGCGAGCATCGACGACCTGTGGCCAGGATGTGGCGGTCATGCGGTTAGGGTTTCGAGCGCGAATCGTGGCGATTTAAGATAGACTCGGATGCGAGATTGGTTGGTTGTGGTTCTGAGCTCGTCTGCGGCGTCCGGGTTGATCTTATCGTCGGCGAGGACGTGGCCAGGGTGTCTCCTCTGCGCTGTCGACGCCGGGAAGGAAGACGAAGGCGTTGGCCTTCTATTACACGTGAAACGGTATGGACCGTTTCTAGGTGGGCTGGGCCAGTGCTGGGCTTCGGCTGCGGGCTGCTCTTTGGGCTGAAGCTGGGTTGCTGCGGCCTGGTAGGGTAAGTCCTCTCCCCTCTCTATTTCTCTTTTTATTTTCTGTTTTAAACTTGTTATTTAAATTCCAATTTGATTTCTGTTTATTTTTGCAGGTTCTAAAATATTAAATATCAATATCACTTCATAAAAATACTTACTGCATAGTTCTATTGTTTAAACAACTATTTGATGGGTGATTACTTGGTGTTCTTGTGAAGTGCTTTTTAAATTTAAAAATAGATATGGTTTATGTTCTTATCTCAATTGCCTTTTAATTTAGGAACCAGATATATTTAAATGGTTTGAATTTTTAATAGGTGCATGGTAAGCATATTACTAAATTTTACTAAGGTTCTTAATAATATGAATGGTTCACATACAATTCTCCTTATGGCTAGAGTTTAAATTAAATGGTAATGAGAATGAGATGAATTCTTCATTTTTATGTGAAGGATTATTTCTAGGGTTTAATAATATGGTTGACTTCACTCTGTGTTAAATAATCTTGCTTAGCAAACTACTGACTTGAATTATTTAAGATAGATCCTAATCTCATTATGGTTAACTCAACTACTTCTATGAATTCTATTTTATTTGGTTCACTAAACAAGGTATTTGGATAGCAAAGTAGAATGGAATATTGATTTCCTTCTACTCACCAGATGGCATTAGTCTTTAAGTATATATGGCTTGGTTTATACTTGTGGCACATGATACACAAGTTAGGAAACAATATTTTATGTAGATTGGTTCTATATGACAAGGTTTATGGTTTTGGGAATACTTCACTATTTGAAGTAGGAAATAGGCATGATGCATGGCGAGGTTCTACTTATAATCCAAAGTAATCCATGGGTTGGATTTCAGACTTAGTCTAGGGTTTTAGTAGTGATCACCAATGTGATACACCACTAGGTTTAGGATGTGAGCAATAGTTGGGTTATGTTTAATTGACTAGGATTACTCCTCTACACAAGGCATGAGGATTGGTTTGGGATTAACTACTATTGATATACTTATTATTTTATGTGATAGATGAGATCTATTAATAACATGGGTTTAACTGATCATCTATATCTACAAGGTATAATCATGCATTAGACAATATCCACTTATTCCTCACTAATCACTCTCTATCATTCCTCAAATTTGGATAGTTGGTTTTGATTTCACCAAGGCATGATCATATGAGTTTCAAAACACTCATAGTCGGTTTGATTCAAATAGTTTGAACTATAAATCGTAATGTAAATGGATTTAGTTTTATGATATTCCATATACTTAATAAGTTATGATTTAAATAAGAATGTGTGGCTTTTATGCACTTTAGACCCTGTGGTGTACCTTATTTGGTAATAAGTTTAGAAGTGAATTAATTTACACACAAAGGTAGTTGCTAACTTTTAAGTGTTAATAAGTTAGGGTTTGATTCTTAAAGAATGTGTTGATATAAATCTAATTCTATTTGATCTAATCCATAGATCAAATCATCTCTACCCAAAACAAGGTTTTAGCAAAGATCACAGTGAAGTTTATAGCGCTTGACTTGATGATCTACTTCAATTCCAGCAAGTCAAGTGAAACTTCAGTTACTGTGGTAAGTTTTATTTGAAGCGCAAAAATTCTCCGGATTTTCTATGCATGAATGCAATGCACACTTTGGTGTTCTCTCATTTTATTGCCTCTAAACCTGGGATATTACAGAAGTTCACTTGGATTAATATTGTTTGCTGCAAATTCTCCATCATGGATAAACCTCGCGATACTAAGGTCGCCATATTACCATCCACTACAAGAAAAGGTACAATTCTGAATACCTCCGCTACACTTGATTCACCATCTGTGATTGATAAACTTGTTTCACCGCCACATGCTTCACATGCGGGTACTTCTGCTGAATCTGAAAACTCTCATGATATTGATAATGTTTCTGCTGTGCTTGATGATAGTGGTTCTTTGGGATCCTTTCTAGATGCTACAATTGCTAGGTCTAGACAAATTGAAAATACTGAAACTCCTAATGCTACTACACCTGTTAATTCACCTGAACTTGATTATTTTAGTGATGATCCCGATGAAGATTATGTGGAGCTTAATGATGATTTTATTGAAAAATGCAATGCTACTACTGATGCAAGAAAAATTAAAAAGTTGCTTGCAGAACATACTGTTAGATATAAACTGTCTCCTGATCCTAAGTTTGCCACATCTCCCATAAACATTAAGGATAAAGATTATGATTTTTCTCTTGATCTATCTCATATAGCTATTGTTGAGAAAACACCCTTTTGTGGTACTGAAAAAGAGAGTGCTGTTGAACACATGATTGAGTTATCTACTCTAAGTAGCTTGTTTTCTGATGATGTCAAGATGCGTACTTACTTTGTTGCTAAAATCTTTCCATTCTCATTAAAGGATGACGCTAAAACTTGGTATAATAGTTTGCCACCTAATTCTATTAAAAGTCCAAAAGAATTGCTTGATGTTTTCTTCCGTAAATACTTTCCTGCTAGTGCTCAACATATTGCTTTGCAGAGAATTTATAATTTTGACCAGGAAGATGGAGAGAAATTGCCTGAGGCTTGGGCGAGGTTTTGCTCTCTTATTAGAGCTCGGCCTGACCATGATTTGGAAAAGCATGATTTACTTGATATTATTTATAGTGGACTAACCATTGAGTCTAGGGCATACCTGGATAGTTGTGCTGGTTGTGTTTTCAGGAAAAGAACTCCGTGACGACGTCGAAGAATTATTGGCTAAAATAGGCCGGAATCATGATGATTGGACTACACCTGAACCAACTCCAACGCCAATATTGAAGAAGAGGGGTTTAATTAAATTGAATGATGAAGATATGAGGGAAGCCAAGAAGTCTCTCAAGGAGAAAGGTATTAAATCCGAAGATGTGAAGAATCTTCCTCCCATAGAAGATATATGTGAGATAATTCCCCCTTCATCCATGATTGAGGTAAACTCCCTTCAACGCTTTACTAGGGAGGATATTCCGTATTCGAAGCCTCCTGCGCAATGCTTAGATGAGTTTGATAATTATATTGTTAAGCAAGAAAATTTTAACATGAGAGTAGAGAATCATTTAATGGAAAATTCTCGAGCTATTAGTGAATTGCATGATATTGTAGAGAGAACCTCCAATGATGTTAAGATGCTTGTTAAACATTTTCATATGGTTCAAACTCAAATTGATCAACTCACTAAAGTGCAAAATGACTTGTTGGGGAATAATTCTAAAGAGAAACATGCTTATGAAGTAACAACTAGAGGTGGTGTCTCTACCCAGGATCCTCTATATCCTGAAGGGCAACCCAAAAGAATTGAACAAGATTCTCAACGCATTGAACCTAGTGCTCCTTCTAAGAAGAAAAAGAAGAAGAAACATAAAAATGTTATAGAATCCTCTGAACTTGCTAATGATCCTAATAGTATTTCTATTTCTGATGCTGAACTAAGAGTGGTAATGAACATGATAAAGATAATGATAAGAATGATGCTCCTGATAAAGAAGAGGTTGAAGAAGAACCTGAAAAGCATGCTAAAAATAAAAAGTACACTAAAGAAGATTTTATTGTTGAGAAACATGGTAATGAAAGAGAACCTTGGGTGCAAAAGCAAATGCCTTTTCCTGCTAAGAAACTAAAATCAAAGGAAGAAGAACACTATAATAAATTTTGCGATTGGACGAAACCTTTATTCTTGCAAATCCCTTTGACTGATGCTATTAAATTGCCACCTTATTCAAAGTATATGAAAGATATTGTTACTAACAAAAGGAAAATCCCCAATGAGGAAATTTCCACTATGCTTGCTAATTACTCTTTCAATGGCAAAGTGCCAAAGAAGTTGGGCGACCCGGGTATACCTACTATTCCTTGTTCTATCAAGAATAATTATGTTAAAACTGCTCTATGTGACTTGGGAGCCGGTGTTAGTGTTATGCCTTTTTCTCTTTATAAGAGACTTTACTTAGATAAGTTGATACCTACTGATATATCTTTGCAAATGGCTGATAAATCTACTGCTATTCCTGTTGGTATATGTGAGGATGTTCCTGTTCAAGTTACTACTAACTCGCTTAATATTAACTGATTTTGTTGTGTTGGAAATGCCCGAAGATGATAATATGTCTATTATTCTTGGGAGACCTTTTCTTAACACCGCAGGGGCTGTTATTGATTGCAATAAAGGAAAGGTTACTTTCAATGTTGATGATAGGGAGCATACCGTTTATTTTCCCAAGAAGATTGATAAAGTATGTGGAGTCAATACTATTTTTAATGTGAGAACTATCAAAGTGGGAACTATTGATTGTCCTATATATGAGCCTAAGGAAGAATATCAAACTCTCGTGATTGGATCCATATCAATACAATTCAAGGTAACATGATTGATTTGAGGTTTATTTCTTCTTATGCTATGTAAAATTTATTTGGTGACAAGACTTGATCAACCTTGTTAACGAATACCTTTTACATGCATAGAGGGGGTAAACAACATCTCTTTCTTCCTCCACTTGCTCTAGTTGCTGTAACACTTTTAATTTGCAAAGTTCCTTAGTTAATTAGAGATTTCAAAATTTTTCCTGGCCAGTAATAATAAATTAAATACCCAGAAATGTGCATTTTTCAAAGTTTTCAAAAATTCACAAAAATTATACCGTTGGTCCTATTTTTCGACGAGGCACCTGGGAGCACCAGAGGATGACCTGTGGGGCACCAGAGGGTGCCACACCACAGGCCGGCGCGGCCAAGGAGGGGGGCGCGCCACCCTGTGGTGTGGGCCCCTCCTTGCCCCACTTTGCCATCTCTCTCCCGAAAAAACTCACACCAGGTTCCTCTCACTCGCGTTTTTGCTCAAGAGCTCCAGATTTCTTGATCTCTTTGCTCAGCCCAGATTTCTTGCTGAAATTTGGCACATTTGCTCCTTGGTATGTGACTCCTCCACCCATCCAAGTAGAAGTTTGTTTGGTTGAGTATATCTTGAATATTTTGCTGCTGTAGGTAACATGTTTAGTGAGCTTGCATGCTTGTTCTAAGTGGTAGAAACTAGTTTTGATGAATGATTAGTACTCTAGCAAGTTCCTATGGTAGTTTCCCTCAATTATATGTCACCAAATCAAATTTTATATTGTTTGTTGAAAATTTCAGAGAAGAGATGAAGAAGTTCAACTTTGGAGAGTTGTTCAAGAAAGGAACAACCAGCACCGGGAGGCCTTCTAGGGCCGCCACCCAGCTTAGGTGATCGTACAACGAGGATATCATCGCGCCTAGCTTCGCGCCCGAAGAGGACAATGGGGCTCCTAATGCTTCGTCTTTTCCATGTTATGATTTTCTGAGGAATGCAGGGATATTGGAGGATTTCTTCACCCTTGTCAACAGGGCGGGCTTAACCACCTATGTGGGAGATGAAAGGGAGCAATACTACATGCTCACCAAAATCTTCGTCGAGAGCTTCAAGTTCCACAACAAGCAATATGAGCCAACAGTTGCATTCAAGATCTATGGTAATCCTGTTACTATGGGATTGGAAGATTTTTGTCGTGCATTGGATATTGCCCCTGTAGGTACAGCAAGTAGGATTGATGACAACCCCGGGACTTGTTGGAGCTCTATCGAGGGATTACCGATGATGATTGTCGCACCATTCAGCGTGGCAAGATAAGGAACATTCAACTCCCCGCCATTAAGTATTTTGCATATTACATTGCTACTAGCATTCTTGGTAGGGAGAACACTAGCAATATTTCTAGTTACCATCTTGCTTTCTTGAATATTGCACTTACTGGTCGGACATCTTATCACCTTGGTTCTCTTATTGCTCGCCGCCTGTCTAATAGAGGGCCTATTTTTGGAGGAACTATTGCACTGCGCGTTTTAACATATCTAAGGCTTCCTCTTGATCCTAACGATGTGCCATTGGCCCCTAGGAAACTTGATATTGCTGCTATGAAGAGTCATCATTTTGTTACCGCTGATTCTACTATAGATAATATGGTCTATAGAATGTTGTTTTCTGACGGGGATGAGAAGGAAATCCCTCTTTCCCAACCAGGTTTGTTCAGTATTGACAGGCAATCATGGTCGTGCACTAAGGAGGAGGTGGATGAACATATGAAGATACAAGACTTCCACCAGCAGCATGACTCCGAGGATGCCGAGCCCTCCTATGATTACACCGTCACGTATCCGGGTGCCTCTTCTAGCACATACCCGGAAGATGATCCATCTTCGTCGTACTACGGAGATACTACCTCATGGGATCGATGGGATTGAACTCCACTTAGGCCAAAAGCCTAAGCTTGGGGGAGGTATACCAGCATCACTCATTCTTTGCATATTATGGTTGCTGGATACTTGTACATATTTGTTTTGTTCGTTTGAGTGGTTTTCTAATGAGAGGAAGATGATATTTGGGGAAGTGCTGCCTGAAAACAGATTCTAGACTGTTACTAGAAAAATTCGTGCGCACAGCCAGAGCGTTATTTTGAGCTGCCAATTTTTGTGCAGGTTCCCCAGGTTGTTATCTAACTTTCATTAGTTGAACACTTTTCGAGCTGAGCAACGTAAGATTTTTGTAAAAATCGATTTCTGTACTGCTGTCAGGTTTTGGCAGATTTCTGCTATCTCGCTTTTCTGTGTTTCTTTTAGTTTGCTATTTCTCGTTCTCGCTTTGTTTCTTTCCCAAAACACAAAAAGACCAAAAATATTTCTGTTGTTTCTCTTCACCATTTGTTTGCTTTGGTTTCTTGCATTTGTTTCGCTTTATTTGCTATTGCTAGTTTGCTACAAGAAAACCCAAAAAGATTTTGCTTTGTTTGCTTGTTTCCTTTTGTTCTTGTTTCTAATTTGAAAACACCAAAAATATTTGCTGTTCTTCTTTGGTTTGTAAAGTTCTTTATGAGTTCAATGGTCTTCGGTGGCTGGAGCGTGGTTTTCATTTCATATTATCCAAGCTACACAAGTGAAAAGGCAATAATGACGATCTACAACAATCTGATTGTGGTGAGAGGCTGGTATGACCTCTATTTGTTTTCATTTTTTGTACATATACTCATCCATGTGAGCATGCTTAGTTGGTTCATGTGAGGTATATGTTATTTGAGAAAGTCTAGTAGTTTATGATCTCTCATGTTTAGCTCCAATTTATTAATATGAGTAGCATGTCATGGATGTTTGTTGCATTGTTTTATTCATAAGTAAGTATGGCATTGTGGTATCCTCCTCTGAATAATTCACTTATATCGACTTGGCACATGCTCACGCATGCATATGACTGAACCAAAGTCAATTAAGCCTCGATGATTTATATTGCTTCAGAGTTCTTGTATCACTTTTATGCCCCCGTTAATTTATTTTGCCGCAAGCATGATTATGACAGTTACTGCTCTCTTGATTTGTCGCTCCCTAGTCTATTGCTAGCCTTCACTTGTACTGAGCGGGAACGCTGCTCGTGCTTCCAAACACCTGAAAACCAAGTTGTTCCAAAAGTGTCCACCATAAATACCTATGCATGGCATTTCAAACCATTCCAAGTAAATTCTCATGCGCTACCTTTAAAACCTTCAAAATGCTTCTCAATTTGTGTTAATGTTTCATAGCTCATGAGGAAGTATGTGGTGTTTAGCTTTCAACCTTGTCATTTACTTTTGACGGACTCTCATATGGACTAGTGGCACATCCGCTTATCCAATAATTTTGCAAAAAGAGCTGGCAATGGGATTCCCAGTCCCGAATTAATTAACTTAAATAGACACTCCTCCATGGTTTGTGATTGTTGGACGGCACCCGAAGGATTCAGTTAGCCATGGCTTGTGTAAGCAAAGGTTGGGGGGAGTGTCATCATCATAATAAAAATAAAATAAAAAGGCACTCCTTCATGGTATGAGATTGTTGGCGGGCACCCGAGGATTCGGTTAGCCATGGTTTGTGTAAGAAAGGTTGGAAGGAGTGCCAAATAAATATGCAAATAATTCATGGGAGCCGCTCTTGAAAGTCCGGTTGGCGAGGTAGTTAGTGTACCCATTACCATTCGTTGACAACAACAAACACCTCTCAAAATAATTTTACTCCTGATTTCAAAAATGAAAAGCTCTAGCGCATGTTAATCCCTGCTTCCCTCTGCGAAGGGTCAATCTTTTACTTTTGTGTTGTGTCTCCATTCTTTCTTTGAGCATTATCTTGAGAGCACAACTCGTCATTCTTAGTATAATATGCTTGTCTCAAAATATGATTGATTGTGGTATAACTTTGATGCTTTTATCTTTGACAATCACTACTTCTAGTCTTTCCGTGAACTCCGGAGGTGCCCGGGCATTTATGTTTTGCCAATCAAATACGGGCAAGCGAGATACCACTTTATCATACTCTCTTATGAACATTGCAATCTTGCTTATATACATGATTCATGATGCTTATTATTAATTGTTGGTACCTCTTCATGATTGACATAGCTGTTAGATGATCTTATTTGCATGTACCTCATTATGAACTGCGTAAGTATTAGCCATAGCATGAGAATATATACATCATATGAGCAAATGTGTTCGTGAAAGTTCTTTTATCGCTCAGTTGTTAACTGAATTGCTTGAGGACAAGCAATAAGCTAAGCTTGGGGGAGTTGATACGTCCAAAACGTATCTACTTTCCCGAACACTTTTGCTATTGTTTTGCCTCTAATTTGTGTATTTTGGATGCAACTAACACGGACTAACGCTGTTTTCAGCAGAACTGTTCTGGTGTCTCGTTTTTGTGCAGAAATCCAACTTTCGGGAAAATCCTCGGAATTTATACAGAAGGCCCTATTTTCCCAGAAAACTGACGGAGCCAGAAGGACAACTCAGGTGGAGGCCCGAGGGCCCCACACCATAGGGCGGCGCGGCCCAGGGGGGCCCGCGCGGCCATGTGGTGTGGCCCCCTCGGCCGGCCTCCGACGCCCTCCTTCGGACTATTTATCGGCCTCGACCTAAAAACGCACGAAGAGAAGTCGAAGTCGCCAGAAACCCTCCAGAACGCCGCCACATCGCGAAACTCCGTCGCGGGAGCCAGAAGTCTCCGTTCTGGCACTCCGCCGGGACGCGGAATTGGAGGAGATCATCGCCATCATCACCGCCAACGCCTCTACATCAACCAGCCATGTTTCCCCCATCCATGTGTGAGTAATTTCCCCGCTGTAGGCCGAAGGGGATGGTAGGGATTGGATGAGATTGGTCATGTAATAGCATAAGATTGTTAGGGCATAGTGCCTAGTATCCGTAATTGGTACTTTGATGATATTGTTGCAACTTGTTATGCTTAATGCTTGTCACTAGGGCCCGAGTGCCATGATCTCAGATCTGAACATGTTATTGTTTCATCAAGATAATCATTGTTTATGGTCTTACCTATAAGTTGTATACACATGTCGCTGTCCGGAACCAATGACCCCGAAGTGACAAGAATTGGGACAACCGGAGGGAATGGTAGCGATGTGAGGATCACATGTGTTCACGGAGTGTTAATGCTTTGCTCCGGTACTCTATTAAAAGGAGTACCTTAATATCCAGATAGTTTCCCTTGAGGCCCGGCTGCCACCGGCTGGTAGGACAAAAGATGTTGTGCAAGTTTCTCATTGCGAGCACGCACGACTATATATGGAACACATGCCTATTGATTGCTTTGTACTTGGACACCGTTTTATTATTATCTGCAAATGCCCTGCTATGATTGTTACATGAGTTTCTCTCATCCATGCAACGCCCGTCATCCGTCCCCGTGCCTACCGTATTTTAATCCTGCTGTTTACTAAAATCACTACTGCTGTCTCCGTTACTCTGCTGCTGTTATTTCACTACTACTACTGCTATAAAACTGTTACTATCGATAAACTCTTGCGAGCAAGTCTCGTTTCCAGGTGCAGCTGAATTGACAACTCCGCTGTTAAGGCTTCCAAGTGTTCTTTGTCTCCCCTTGTGTCGAATCAATAAATTGGGTTTTACTTCCCTCGAAGACTGTTGCGATCCCCTATACTTGTGGGTCATCAGGCATCGTCGATTTCTTCCAAAACAACATCACGTAAGAAAGAGAGGAAAGCATTTCGGAGGTGAGGCAGATAACCGAACGAAGCCTACCCGCCCTACTGGGGAAGTTATATATGATATTGTCAAGGATTTAAAAGTGATCTTTGGAAAGGGTCCCGGCGGACAATCTGTTCCGCATGATGTCGACGGACACGTACCCATGTGGAAGAAGAAGTCGATATTTTGGGAGCTACCCTACTGGAAATTCTTAGAGGTTCACTCTGCAATCGACGTGATGCACGTGACGAAAAATCTTTGCGTGAACCTGCTAAACTTCTTGGGCGTGTATGGAAAGACAAAAGATACACCGGATGCACGGTAGGACCAGCAAAGTATCCACGAAGGAAACAACCTGAATCCAGAGAAGTATCAAGGTCCTGCCAGCTACGCTCTTACGAAAGAGGAGAAGGAGATCTTTTTTGAAGTCCTGAGCAGCATCAAGGTTCCGTCTGGCTTCTCGTCGAATATAAAGGGAATAATAAACATGTCAGAGAAAAAGTTTCAAAACCTAAAGTCTCATGACTGCCACGTGATTATGACACAATTACTTCCGGTTGCATTAAGGGGGCTTCTGCCGGAAAATGTTCGAGTACCCATTGTGAAGCTATGTGCATTCCTCAATGCAATTTCTCAGAAGGTGATCAATCCACTTACTCTACAAAATTTACAGAAGGATGTGGTCCAATGTCTAGTCAGCTTCGAGTTGGTGTTCCCACCATCCTTCTTCAATATTATGACACATCTCCTAGTTCACCTGGTCGAAGAGATTGGCGTTCTCGGTCCTGTATTTCTACACAACATGTTCCCCTTTGAGAGATTCATGGGAGTCTTAAAGAAGTATGTTCATAACCGTGCTAGGCCAGAAGGAAGCATCTCCAAGGGAGGTCATTGAGTTTTGTGTTGACTTTATTCCTGACCTTAAGCCGATCGGTGTTCCTGAATCGCGCTATGAGGGGAGACTGCGTGGAAAAGGCACGCTAGGAAAGAAAGCAACAACGTGTATGGACGGACATTCTTTCACTCAAGCACACTACACGGTTCTACATAATTCCATCTTGGTGGCTACGTACAAAGAGGAACACAAGGATATCTTACGCTCTAAATACCCGGAGCAACGTGAAGATTGGATTGATGGAGCGCTG